>NC_067242.1:2680000-2767500 GCF_019924925.1 Ctenopharyngodon idella | reverse complement strand
AATTTCAATATCTTTAATTGTTTGCATTTCTGAAATGATATGTTGAACAACAAAGTTGTAACCTTCCCAAAAACCTTCCCTAAACAGAGAGTTTCTTGAGTAAAATTAAATAAAAGACTGAATTAGAACGAAAGAATAAATGTCACTGAAACTAATAAACATTTTAGTCAAAAGGTTCTTGGCATGGTATTATTTTCTGCAACGTCGAACATGTTAGACCCTTAGGGACTACAAGTGGAAAGATATATATGATTAAGCATCTTCTGGTTTTTATCAGAGAAGGATTTGGTGTACTTGTACATTACCCCACTCTACCCCCGAGTTTTGTAACGTTACACCAATGCATTCGAAAAATACAGCATTTAATGACAAAATTCAAAATGGCAGATGGCTAAAATGGTCAACATGGGTAAATTAGATATTGTTTGACTCTGCATGCTGCCCCGAAACAGTCTAGTGATTTTTGGTCAAACTGTTCAGAAATTATAAGCAAAAATAGCCGGAGATATAGTCTCATGTTCACTTTGCCGTGCTATTTGTTGAATTTGTATTCACATTTGTCAGCAGTGGCGGAGCCAGGATATTTTCATAGGGGAGGCCAGGCAGGTGCCAGCAACTAGTCTGGGGTAGCAAAGAAATGTTCATTATTATAAAGTACTGGACTGTTTTAGTGCCTACAACACAACTGAATACAATTAATTGTACTTAATTGTAATTGAGGTAGTGGTGGAATTGATAAAGTCCTAGATCATAAGGTCTGTTTCAAAAACTTGCAACTGAAAAATGAAACACTGAATGTTTAACATTCAATTAGTTGTCAAAGTAAATGAATTGCATCAATTCAATCCTACTTCCATTCCATCATACTAATTCAATAATTAAACTCATTACAATGGGGAAAAAAATCTCTTTTGAATCCCCATGTGCTAACACAAAATGGCACCTGTTTTCGAGTACAAATGAACAGGTCGTAAAGAAATAGTTCTACGTCTAATTAAACTCAGTTCTGGTCAAGATAAAAAAGACAGAAATGGCAATTGTGAGCGGGGTGACCAAAAGGCTGGCCAAGCTTCGGTCAATAATGGCCATGGCCACCCCTGGCCACTCTTGCTCCGCCCCTGTCTAGAAGGAGTTCGAAAAAGTTGGTTTCTTGTAAAAATCATAATGGCAGGAAAATTGTCATTACAGAAAATTATGTCATAGGGTGCATTCAAAGAATCTGAGGAAAAAGTTTTTTTTTTTTTTTTTTGTTCTTTTGTTTCCCTTAGGGTTCAAAAGTTATTAGCATAATCATTAGTGCAAAAGTTTGTGGACAGTTGGTGGCCCTTGAGGGTTTGAGTTAGAGACTCCAAATTTGCAATGGCAACAGTTCAGACTGTCCTCTATCTGTGTGCCAAATTTCATTACCTTCCCACTGGCGGTTCTATGGGCTGCCATGGATTTCCATGGCAGAAGAAGAAGAAAAAGAAGAAAACTAACGGATACAATAGGTATGGATATCCGTTAACATAATACTATAATATACTATTCTATTCTATTCTATTCTATAATATAATATAATATAATATAATATAATATAATATAATAAAAGACCTTGAGTGTTTAGGGTTGCATTAATTAATGGAATTAATTAATCCATTAATTCCATTAATCCGTTAATTTGACATTACAAAGTGCACTTTTTGTTAAGTCTGTTAAGTAATATAGTCGAGTGTTCTCTCTTAAGTGTACACTTAAGTGGAATTTTATTTAATTATTATCATATTATCTGCAAGCACTTTAAAAAAAAAAAAAACTTTTAGAATTTAAAGTACGCTAAAAGTAAACATTCAAAACAAATAAGCGCACATTTTTACAAGAAAATACATAATTTGAGATGTGGTGGAAATGATTATAACTGGAAAAAAGAGGACAGAATTCTCCTGTGATGTATATAAATTCACTGTTGGACATGAAATAATCTAGTGAGTGTGTGAAAATATGTTTTAAGAGGGCTTATATTTTAAAGGTCCACAGAACCAAAATAGCTGAAGAAAGAACAGCATATTGGATTCCAATAATAATCCGTCTGACTGTGTCAGTGTCTGCGTTTCCTGTCTGGTTTTGTTGTGGTTGCTCAGATATGGAATCACAAGCACTTGTGCCAGACTGCTTAGCATAGACTCTGTAGTACCCGCAACCCCCCGTCTTCCTCTGCGCCCCCATGGCTCAGGCCGAGGCTCTAATGAAGTCTATGAGATACTGTATGCCTGTCATGCCCCGCTGCTCGTCTGATCAACAGAGTGAGAACATTTACTTTCCCTGCATGCCAATTAAGCCCATCGCCTTCTTCAATGCTTTTCCCACCATCATTAAACCAATGGCAGCGGCGCACGTTGCAGCACGCAGAACCACGCAAAGGACAAAATATTATCAAAACCCGAGTATCTTAATGATTGTGTTTTAATTTGGAATCAAACTCAGGTTTAGGCCAAGCGACTCAACCATAAGTAAAACAAACCTCAATGTTTTTGCTTTCCATCACCAGGATTCAAGGTAAAAATGCCGCAGACATTTAAATAATTACATATCATTATAATATGTAAGCGGCACAACTGTTTTCAACACTGATGATACTAAGAAATGTCTTTTGAGCAGCAAATCAGCATATTAGAATGATTTCTGAAGGATCATGTGACACTGAAGACTGGAGTAATGATGCTGAAAATCCAGCTTTGATCACAATAATAAATTAGACTTTAAAATCTATTAAAATACAAAACAATCCTTTTAAATTGTAATAATATTTCACAATATTACTGTTTTTACTATATTTTTGATCAAATAAATGCAGCCTTAGTGAACATAAGAGATTTCTAACATCTTCTAACACCTAAAATCTGCCAGTAAATGTTAAATTATAAAAGAGCTGTATAATTTAACATAGTGACCAGCCAATTATTTAAATAATTGTTATAAATGAGGATTTACTGTATATTTCAAATAAAATAATTAAATTGGAAAAAAAAAAAAAAAAAAAGTACATAAATTGAGTCTGTGCTTTAATGTGGTTCGAAAATAACGTGTTCTTAAGAAAATAATTGCACCCCTAAAATCAATTCCAGGGAAAAGTATCGACTCTTAATTAAAAAGCTAATTTCGGACACTGCTGGGTACCGTCACATTGTTTAGAAAAACATAAAAAATGGTATATGAAGGCTTAGATGTCATTTTTGAGATTCCTAAAAGAGTGTGTAGCTTGGAATCTGGCTCTCTCTCGCTCCCCAGTTGAAACAGTTCGAGATAAAGGGCACTTTTGTCTGAATTAATATGCTGCTCATGCACAGAGGGCATATTATTCCCTTTTATTTGTGTCAGAGTGGTGGGAGGAACCTGGCGGTCTCAAAGCTGAGACAGCGTTGGCAGGCTCGCCGCAGACATCTCCATGCCTGCATATCTTTACAGCAAGAACCATTTCCCTTTGAAGGGCCAGATATAGACAGATTTCACCTATTCATCCTTCAGAAGAGCCCTGAGTTTGCTGTTTCATAGGCCTCGCATTCATCACGAACGCTCACGGAAAAAGTCGGAGCAGCTATATAACAAATCAAAAGTAACACACAAAACTGCATTCATCATTAATAATGGACAACTTGGTGCAGGCTGGTGTAGTGCACAAGAAAACCAGGTTACGATTTATAGAATCAATATTTCATGCCGAACATCTGTCTGTATATTTTTTGCCAATGCATTCAGATGTCATTACAAATAACTGTCAAAAGGAGGGTTTAATCTCCCTGCCTCGCTGAGAACAATGAAATATTTATAGAAACTCACTGCGTTGCTATTGTCCAAAATTTGACAGAACAAGGAAAGAAAATAAAAGTGATTATGAGTAAAGCAAGAGAGTGAATGATGGACTGTAAGATGTTATTAAATCAATAAGCAATGAGAGGCCGTATGTTAATAAGGAGTGTTTTCAGACATAGACTGCTCTGATAAACATTGTAGCTCCAGTATATTCACTGTTTATTGAAAGCAGAATAATACAAGAATTCTTATAAAGTACTTGAGAGGTTATAAATGCCAAAAAATTTGGCGCACCATTTGGTATTTTGTATGTATGTACTTACATGTTACATAGTATTTGCATAAAGTGACAAATGTATCACTACTGTCTCATATATATACAGTATATTTATACAACAGTTCATTCTGGTTCTTGAATCTGATTGGATGAGAGGTCTTTGCATGCAATATTCTACCAGTATCACCACGGGAACCGTTTCACCGTTTGAATCACTCCGCTGTCAGCATTCTCACAGCGAGTGTCATGGCGGACGAGCAAACCCTCCATATTTTTAAAGATACTACTGTTATTTTGTAATGGAATGTAGTTTTAAGAGTTTTTTTAGTGGAGAATGTAGTTGTTTGGACCTCAGATATGCGATTTATATGTAAACAGCGCCTATTTGAAAATTTGTTTACACGCTTTCGGAGATACGAGCTTCAGGCCATCAGGACCATCATGTACCCACCGAGAACAGCTTCATCTCGGCCAGTCCTTCGGGAATTTGCCACTGGCTCTTATGTAAATAGTGTTCAAACATGATGTATAATTCGTTTTGGGTATATCAAATGGGCAATCTTTGGACTTACTAATCTATTACTTGTTCCAGAGCTAATAGATTTGGCATAAGGGCTATATTAAGTTTCATAACTTTATATTTATATTGAAATTAAATCCTGTACTAACTAGAGGGCTGCTATTGTACGTTTGACTGAATTGTTTGTTTTTGTTTATTTCCTATTTTACTTCTTATACTGTTATAATGGCTGTTGTTGTTAATTTAAATATTATTGTTCAATAATGTTTTATACAAATAAAATGTATTAAAAAACATGCCATATTTTTTGGTACTGAGCAAGAGTCAGTTAGGGATTTTGACTTCAGTGAAAGTTAAATTAATACCCCATGAAATGGCGGCAAGCACTGTCTTTATGACTGCGTCAGTCAGTCGCAAAGACTTTTATATTGAAATGGACTGAAACAAGGAAACAAGGATGTTGTTTTTACTTTAAACATCTTACGAGACGCAACTGACAAATGCATTGACTAGCGCTGTCATGGAAATGTCTTAAATGTTAAAAGGACACAGATATTTCCTCAGTGGACATTCACTCAAAAAAATTAATTGTTGGATTTACTTAAAAAAGAAGTGTCAAGTGGTTCCACGCAACTATATTGAGTAATTTGTACAAATAACAATTTAGTTGTATGAACAAAAGAATTTCAAGTAAAGCTGACAAAATTTCTTTGAGTAAATACAAATTATTTGAATGCCACTGTTACATAATATTTATATGTGCAGTTTACTTAATAATGTTATGTTTATTACGTAAGGTAAACACATTTATTGACTTAATTTACCTTATTAAATGAACTATTTTCTCTACAAAAAGCACTCAAAAAATAACTCATTGAACAAAGTCAATTAAATTGAGAGCAGAAATTCTATCCTAAACATGCGTATATGAGGCTCACAGCCTAAACACAGGCACCACACTTTTGCATAATGGTAACCTCAAAAAATTCAAAAACATTACAGAAACTCCTCTAAATGTCCAATATAATTGAACATTACACACTAACATAAACTAACTACATCTTTCCCTTTACTGAAAACACATAAAATAACACTTTAATCCCTAAATTTTCTCTCCTAATGCAGTCCCTTGCAAAGCATGCTGGGAACTACGGATCCGCTGCCCAGTTAGTTATGTCAACATTAATTTGTGTGTTTCACTCAGCAATGTTAAGTTGACTGAACAAACACTTACTAAGTAAAGCTGACAATACTCATTTTTAGTAGAAACAACGCAGTTAAATTATGTTCATGTAGTTACATGAGTTTTTTAAGTAATGAGAACAAGGGGGGTTTGAGTGAAACTAACAACAGTGAAAGTTCATTTTTTTGAGTGTTCAAACTGATTTTGTGTTTATGAATATAAGATTGACCCGAAGAATATCAGCTAGATGCAGGTAATACACTCGCTCAGGCGATCTCTCTCTCATAATCCTCTACATATTACAGTGAATTTCAATGAAGCAACTCAACGTTCCTTCGTTTCTAGTTCTAATGTTCTAAGTGACGTTTTAGAATTAGTAAGGGAGGCTTGGGCTCAACTGTTAAACTGTCAACTTGATATTTGAATCCATGGCGGAAGGAAGTAGTTCATCACAAAAGGGGGTTTTTAAAGACACTCCGTTGTTGTTCTTATTTATTTACACACTTGTGTCGTCGAACTGTTGTATAAACGCACACACTTGTAGCCATGCGATACGGTTGTATATCAGCTTGCTGTGAGTACCTATGGTCGATATATATAAAGATGTGGTAAAAAAAATCAAGAACTAGGAAGAACAGAGAGAAAATGAAGGACTGGTGCCAAGCATTAGCCCTCAGTCTCTCCTGCAGCCTGGGTCCATTGCATCTGGCAGAGGCCGCGGTTTGGACAGCACTTGCATTCTTCTTCAGTTTATCCCAGGGCACTCACAATTAAACCCTAATAGCCCCTCGCACAAAAAGAGCACTCAGAAAACGGAAACCAAGAACAGTACGACCACTCATGTCAAATTATTTTCAGGACTTTTTATAAGCAAGTCTGTTTTGGGGGAATGCCTAATATGCCATTACACAGAAGCTGTTGGCCTGGGATTTGCCTCTTGATCTTCCACAGCAGATACAAGGCTGTTTTTCTCTGCTTGGACAGCTCTCAGCTCCTTAATTGGACATTTAAGACCGGTTTTAGATGGGAAGAAGTATTCTCTTGTGAAGTCTGCTTTCTGAGTGCGGTTTTAGGATTATATGTGGTTTTATTAAGGAAAGTGGTGAGCTATAAGTAACACTGTAGATACATTTAAAACTTACTGTATTTACATTCTCAATGCACTTTCCTGGTCTTATTGTACATCATTCATTGCAGCACGTTATTACAATGAAAACAAATGTTTGTCTTTGTAATCTCTCTCACGACCTGATTTTGCTAGACGTGTTCCTGGGTCAACATATTTTGTCGATCCTAGAACAACATTCTTGTCTGAAAATTTATTTTTAACCATATCCCTTTCATAAACCTAACCCTACCCATAAGCTATCCCTAAAATCAGAGGGAAATGATGGAGAATAACACTTATGTAGAAGCACCTAACCCTGGTTGTAAGCCTAAACTTAACATAAACTTGTTGTTTCAGGATCAACAAAGATACTGATCCAGGAACATGTTGCACTTGGTGATAACAGGCCCTGCTAAACTAATCTCGCATCTAAAATGTAATCATTTCCACTGACGCTGAAACAACTCTTAAGAACAGGTGGCAAAGTTTAAAGTCGGCATGAAACAGAAGTTGTGTTAGTCTTTTCTTCCCTATTGTGATGTTTATCTAAGTGAAACAAGAACAAATATGGGGTGAGACTTGATTTTGTCCATGGGGAATTGATTGGATGGTTGTGGTTGGTGGATCCCATGTGAGTGACAGGTTGCCCCGCCCTCGCGCCAGTAAACACATCATCATAGAAGAGATGCTGCTGCAAGAGGAAAGGAAGTTATATAAGAGGGCACATGAATTAAATAAACCAGTGATGTGCACGGATTGGTATATAATATAAATACTGCAATATTCTATAAAATTAAGAATTGTCAAGTTTGATTTCATGGTGACTTTAAGCAGGACACTGGATTGTTGTTGTGACTATTCTTCTACAGAAACCTCATGTTTATTGTACCAAGTAGACACAGCATAAACTGATACAGCATTTTGCAGATAAGTTTCCTTAATATTTCCAAATATAGGGCTGGTTTTATGTGACAAGCCATTCTACCTCTGTTAGTTTTGTAGAACACAATATGGCATGACAATATTACAGTCTTGCAGTAATGTAATACTCCTTGCAAGCTGCATATAGTCTGCAGAGCTTCCACAGTGGGAGAATCGCTGTCTTAAACAGCATATGGGATGGAAGCGGTCCAAAAGCTCATGCAAACGATTTTCAGCCTCAAAATAAATGAAATCAATGAGACCGCCAGGCCTCTCTGACCCCTGCCGAGAGCGAGAACATGACTTTAGTTAGGTGTGAAAGCCAAAGCGAGGTGAGAAACCAAAGGAACGTTCTAGATGAAGGGCATGCTTTTTCTTTGATTCACTTGAAGGAAAGGACTAAAAACATTTATATATTTGTAAGTGGTAAAACTTTATTTTGATAGTCCACTTTAGACATTCTACTAACTATTAGTAAATTTGCAACTACATGTAAACTATCAGTCATTAGAGTATTAGCAGGGTGAACATGATTTTACCAAGTACAACATGTTCCTGGATCAACATCTTTCCAATCAACAATCCAATCAACCAATCAGATTTGAGGGAAAAGTTTACAGTTTATGTCAAGTTTAGGCTTACAACCAGGGTTAGGTGCTTCTACGTCAGTGTTTTTCACCTATCATTTCCCTTTGATTTTAGGGATAAATTGTGGGTAGGGTTAGGTTTTGGACTACATTTTTAGACAAGAATGTTGTTCCAGGATCAACAAAATATGCTGATCCAGGAACATGTCTTACTTGGCAAAATCACGGTGACCGTATTAGTAGACTGTCTGCTTAATATCTGCTGACACTTTATTTTGTTGATCCCCAACAGACATTCTACTGACTATAAGTAACTTTGCAAGTACATGTCAACTTATTTTACTAACCCTAACCTAACAGTTTACTAATACTTTAATGCCTGGTTTCACAAACAAGGCTTAAGTCTAGTCCCAGTTTGAGCTGTCTTAACTGAAAGTAACTTGCACTGACATATCTTAAAATATATCAGTGCCATTGTTTTGTCTCAAGATGCACACCATTAACGTTGTTTTTTTTGTTTTTTTTTCTAAAGCTACTTAAATGTCCTAATCAAACTAAGGCCTAATCCTGGCTTAGTCTAAGCTCCCTCTGTCTGTGAAACCGGGCCTAAGTTACTTATAGTTAGTAGAACGTCTAAAGTGGACCATCGAAATAAAGCGTAACCTTGTTAGTTACTATTACAAGCTCATACGAACACAAAATCCCCTGGTGTAATCTGTGTATGCATTCGCTAATTAATGTTTTGATTCAATTTGAGCATATTCGAAAACCAGATACATTGCTTTCATTCTGTATGTCCTTTTTGGAGCTCAGAAGTTTTGGAGCTTTCATTATGTTGACTTTCATGACTTCCATAATATGGAGGGAAAAAAACAGCTGAAACAGCGTTCAAAATATCTTTCTTAAAAGTCTATTTTTATTTTTATATAAAACTCATAAAAGTCTGGAATAACGATGGTGATTAAATGATTTTTTGGAATGAAGCAAATATTACACAAAAATACTTAATATCACTTTTTGAAGAGATCAGAAATTCAGTTTTCACCCAGCAGATGATAAAATGAAAAGACCCTTGGAAAACAGTAAGCAATCATCTAAAACGATAGAAAACACCCAGCAGAAAAACCAGCAGAACACACTAGCAACTGCATAGCAACACAGCAACAACTCTGAAAAGACCTTGGTAACCGCAGTAAGATTCCAGAAACCCCCAAGAAAAATGCTGAGTAGTTCTGCACAGAAAAACACTTCTCACATTTTCTTTAAAAAATGTAAAAATCATAATATTGAGCTTCAGGCTTCATTATGGTCTGGGTTTCTGGTTTCTGAGTGCTAATGCTTTGCCAACTAATGTGCTGACTGTCAGAGAACTCTCCAGTGATTGATTCATGAAACCAGATACTGAAGCACGCACAGACAAAAGATAAAGATATTAGGTAAATTGAAACTAATTTACTTTTAGTTTTAGTGTTTTTGTTCATAATATGTCTATTTGGCAATTATATATATATTTGGCAATTTGCTGACATATAAATAAAGACAATAAAGATAGCCTTGACCTAAACTGGTTCAAAATGGCCAGTAAAGTATGTTTTAAACAATTAATTGCTGGTTACCAAGCAGGGCTTCACTGGTCATGCTGGTCTAGCTACAATAACCAGTTTGTGCAAGACCAACATTTAAAACAAGTTAAAACCATCTTCTTAGGGTGTGTTCACACTTGTGGTTTGGTTCGCTTGGCTCATTTGGTCCAGACCAAAAAAATAAAAAAATAAATCAACATTTAGTCCTGGTCCACTTAGAGTTCACATTGGCATTTTTAACACCGAACCTAAAGTCATAGCAATACATTCACAACCTGATTGGTTGGCTTTTATGATGTATATTTCATGACAGAACTTACCGAACATTCAAAACAATGCTGTGTGCTGGGCTAAATGCGCTCGTCACTGCTGCCAATTTAACGATTTTGTCGCTAGATTTAGCGACTTCTCGCCCTTTTGAGACTTTTTTTTGACAAATCTAGCAACTTCTTGGACAAACCTTATCTAGATTCTGTGACTCGCCCACTGATCTATATTTATATTAATATAGATCAGTGGACTCGCCAGTATGACGTCAACTAGCGACATTTAGCGACTAGTTTTAGATACTTTCAACTGAAAGCAACTGGCAACGCTGGCGCTCATTGTATGTGTGTAGCCTACATATGATGGTATTTTGACCAGCTGAGAACTTGTGAAGAGCTTATAAAATGTGTAAAGGAGTCAAAACAGCGGCAGGAATCCCTCCGTCACACACACAAACGAAGATCTGCTGCGAGGAGAGGCGGGTACGATGCCTGTACCGAACTGTGATGGGCAACATCACGGCTACGACGAGAAAAAACAGGTACGCTTGAACATTCTGTCCTTTTTAGGGTCGCATCTTGTGAAATCATGTCCTTTTTTTAGTTTGTTTATATGTCTTTGGTGGTAAACATCTGTGTTGCGTTCATATTTCATTCGGACCGCACCAGAGTTTGTTTGGAAGTGGACCGAGACCCTCTTTTCAGCAGTCTCAGGGCGTTTTCACACCTATGGATCATTTGTTTTGTTCTGAAACAGGGACTAAATGTGTTATATTGTTGCATTTTCTTCTTGGTTCGGTTCACTTTCACAAGGCAACATTTCAAAGCGTGTTTATGCAAGTCACATGCGAGTACAACTGTCCTCTTATTGGTCAGAGTTTTCTCAGCATCATCTATCAAAATGACTGACAAGGTGGCTCCATGAGCTTATTGTGGCTTTATTTGTAACTGTCGAGGCACACACAAATACTATACGAACATAGCTGTCATTCCCGCTGTTAAATTATATACTACATTCGTATTAATACTCGGCAAATTCAAACACGCTCTCTCTGGTTCTTCCGGCACTGTCTAGTAGGCTAACTGTGTCGAGACCATATATGAATGTTATAATGCAGGTAGAAAGGGGAATCAAGGCTTCGTCGGGACAGCATTCTTGCACATGGAAGTGCAATTACATAACATTTTAAGATGAAGAGGCGCTCTTTGGTTTTCAACTACGGTAACTAATGTGCTCACTCACAGAATCAGACACTACACATTTTTATATAACACATTTCCCGTTATGAATTATGACATCGTTAGGTTCGTTGGTCCATTGGGTTAGATTGCTTTCACATCCAGAGTTCACTGTCTCTGTGTGCTTGTTTGATCCGCTTTTGGTGTGCACACGAGTGCGATTGTTGCATTCACACCTAAATGAACCGCACCAAGGCGGACAATGAACTCTAGTGTGATTCACCCGAACTAAATGAGGCAGGTGTGAAAGCACCCTCATTCCGCTTGTTTGGTGTGCACCAGGGCTCGGAAGGCAGCGTTCACACTTATTCAAATGAACTGTACTAACAGAGCAATCGCACCAGGGTTCATTTTAATCGAACCAAACATGCCAAGTGTGAACACATCCTTAAGGTCCAAACTGTTTGTTTCAGCAGGAAAGGCACTTTGTAGCATATATTAGAGATGATTCTGAATTAACATGTTTGTAGTTCATTGAGTTAACAGGGTCTCTAGAGGCCTACATTAGCAGTCCATCAGCCCTGTGGGATTTTCATGGTCTATTTCAGCACAGTTAGATCGGTGAGCGATGAATACTAATGACGGACATTTTTAGAGGTCCACTTGAGGGGAATGGAGACAAAGAGTCCATTTGACATACTTCACCATGTCAACTTCAGATGAGAGCACTTTTGCCTTGAGAGCATTGGTCACCACTCAGCTCTTCACAAAGTGAGGCAAAAAAAAGTGCTTGGCAATGCAATCTCAAACATTTTGTGGCTTCCTAGAACGCATATTAGGAAACTTTCCCACTGACATAACAGTACTACAGGAAACCCACTACAGTAAAACAAAGGAAGTTACAAGATCTGGGGTTGGCTTTTAAAGGGCTGTTTATACATTGCTTTGGCTTTTGAAGTGGAGTGGGAGTTAGGATATATGATAGGTTTCATGTCTGGGAAACCACAATCACACATTTAAAGGGGTAGACTAAACCACCACATTGGTATTGTTGGCGATTACTTGCTTGGTTGCACTTTTGACAGAAAAACGGATCTAAAAACACCCACATCTACTTTAGAAGGTATTTTGTTGTTATAGGATGGTGCCACATTACATAATACATAAAAGTAATCCTGAAACCTTGCCGTCAAGACCTCTGCTTTTAAGGGCTTGGAGCAAGGCTTTCCTCTTTCGTTATGGTGCTGTGTTTTCCTTCCTTTCAGGCCATCCTGGGAACCTGGAAAAGTAATTACATCATTGTGCCCGGCCTTTGAAACTCTTCAGAGTTGAACTGTGGGAATTGTGATACAGGAAGGAAAAGATTGCAGGTGTGTTTGGAATTACTGCGCAAGAACAATGGAGGAACTGTAGAATAGGCCACCGGCATCATCCAATTGCCGACTTGTGTACACGTTGTGGTACGGCATCTCCTGTGTTGTTTTTGTCCAAAATTTACTTTACACTAGAGGCCTACAGAGTATTATGTACGAGTTCCCAACATTCAGCGCATGAGACAGGTTTGCATATTTGTAAACCATGATTTAACATTCTTGCAATGCATATTGACAAAGTTAATAACGTTGAGTTGACAAGTACAGTATATGTCAAGCATGCAATGTTATAATTTGTTGAAGTATTTGTCCATCTGTTAAATTGCTGGCAGGTAAATTTGGTCTGGTTGCCTTTAAAAAAAAAAAAAAAAAAAAAAAAAAAAGGAAAAACAATATAAGGAAAACACAGAGGGGAATTTGTTGAAACTTACTCTCATGACCAATGCAACCAATTTGCGAATACTTCAGTTTATCTACTTAAAAATGTTGTTTAATTAAGTGTGTTATTTGGCATTTCTTTGTAAATGTTTGTGAAATTTACTAGCAATTTCTGAGTGAAAATTGTTTCTACGCCAATGTTTTTGACAAACACAGAAATTCGGTCTGCTTGTTTCATTTGAGTCTCCGAAAAGTTCAGTTCTGCACAAATATTTAACAAAACAAGAATTCCTTTGTTTATAATTTGTTATTTTACCCTGGGGAAGAAAAAAAAAGGAAAGAATAGTTGATAGATGAAAACATAGCATAGCAAGTGACTGCCAGTCATCTTCAGTTTATGTTGACCGTGAAACAGAAGGGCAGCGTACAAATAAAACTTTGACTTTCTGTCTTTGTTGTGTCTATGCAAGTTGTGTTTATACTGAGAGCTGAAGGTCACTTGACATTCAAATTAAGACCAAACTAGCATTTGTATGGACATATGACCAATGTCCCCACTTCTACTACCAGTTACCCCCCAAAATAGTTATAATAATGTCCCAGTAGGGGTACAGCCCAAAGGGCATTGTCTACAATGTATATACACATACCATTTTTCATGTTTTCATGCTTTGTGTGCTGTAATCCCCTTAGTAGCATTGTGCAGTTCCCCTCTGACAGCTACATAAAAGGCTTCTGCTTTGAGACAACATGTGTATGAAGATCCGTCCTCCAGTCAAAACATCTTAGCTTTATTGACTGCTGCTGTGTCTCGCTAATAAAAGAGGGCACGTCTTTTGTTTATCCACAACACCCCTCTTAGCTATGAGCGTTGTCTATTGGATTGCCTTGAAAAAAGGGAAGCAAAATAAATCAAGAGCGAGTCATTTTGGTGCCAGGGAGGTATTTATCTCACAGATGCACTGCAGAACACATCTCCCTCAACGCTTCACTCTTGTACCCCTGTAGGGTTCACATTCTTGTTTCTCATAAACTCTGTATAGGTAAAAACATGAATCATACATACAGTAGATGAGCCTGGCAGTAAAGAAACACCTAGCAACCAACTAGAACACATTGAGAACATCTTAGCAACCAGGGACGTGCACACATACACTGAAAAGTCTAGAAGACTAGTGCGAATTGTGCATTTAGAGTGCACAATTTCACTGAGTGATTTAGTCTATTAAAATGCATTTAGAATGCCCTCAATATACAAGATAAGGAGGCAGAAATACTTCTGTATGTCTTTTATATTTATATCATTTAATATATTTATATTAATATTAATATTAAGTGATTTACATTTTACACACAATATTGCCTCTTTTTGCTCTATTTTGCCAACGAAAATAGTTCCAAACAAAACCACAGGACTGTTTGGCAGCAACAGACGGCAGTGTTTCATTACTGAATGAACGAATCATTTGAATGAATGATTCAATGACTCACTCATTAACAGTGACTTGCTGCCACCTACTGGCAGTTTTAATTTCACATTTAAAGTATCTTTTTCATTTTTTAAATCCTTTCAAATATCAATATTCAATGTTTTATGTTTAAAACATCAAAACATTATTCATGCATTTGTAACTGCAGGTAAATGCATTTGTCACTTCTAAGCTGCATTAAACAGTCTGTGTAAATACATCTAAGTGCCACTTCAGATGCAGCTTCTGTGTTTCCTCTGCATTACAAAGATGAATTTTGTGCATGTCTTACTTGCTCACAGCAGTGTGTCGTGTATTTATTGGCAGTAGCAAGTCTCTACTTTCGTTGCAGCAAAAGCAATAACCAACAGCAATAACCAACATTAGCAGCAGCAATAACCAACAGCAGCAGCAACAACCAACAGCAGCAATAACCAATATCGGCAGCTATGACCAACAGCAGCAGCAGCAGCAGCAATAACCAACAGCAGCAGCAACAACAACAGCAGCAGCAATAACAGCATCAGCAGCAGCAACAACAACAGCAGCAGCAATAACAGCATCAGCATCAGCAGCAATAACAGCTGTAGCAGCAACAACCAACAACAGCAGCAGCAGCAATAACCAACAGCAGCAGCAACAACAACCAACAGCAGCAATAACCAACAGCAGCAGCAACAACAACCAACAGCAGCAGCAACAACAACCAACAGCAGCAGCAGCAATAACCAGCAGCAGCAGCAGCAACAACCAACAGCAGCAGCAGCAACCAGCAGCAGCAATAACCAACAGCAGCAGCAACAACCGACAGCAGCAGCAGCAGCAATAACCAACGGCAGCAGCAACAACCAACAGCAGCAGCAATAACAGCATCAGCAGCAGCAATAACAGCTGTAGCAGCAATAAATAACAGCAGCAACAACAGCACCAACAGCAGCAGCAATAACAACCAACAGCAGCAGAAATAACAGCATCAGCAGCAATAACAGCTGTAGCAGCAATAACCAACAGCAGCAGCAGCAATAACAACCAACAGCAGCAGAAATAACAACCAACAGCAGCAGAAATAACAACCAACAGCAGCAGAAATAACAGCAGCAGCGTATCAAATCTATTCCGGCAAGACCAAACATATCAACATTGTCATATCCATTACCATGCCAAACACTCCGAGAGTTGTCATGACAGAACTGTAAAGCAGTGTTACTACTCAGTCAGAACAATTAATACTGCATAGCAATGCCCTGGCAACCACACAACGTCCTATATTGTTGCCAGAGGTTTAGCTTTGCTAACTACTGTAAATGAATAATGCAGCTAATCATTTATGTTCCTTTATGTTTACTCTGTATAAAATGAATATGTGTGTATGTACAGTAGAACAACTGACCAGCTGTAAAACGTGATTTCATCTTTAGTTTGACTGATTTTGAAATGAACCTACCAATGTCAAAACTGAACCTCTTCCCTTGCTTCAAATCATCTGGAAAAATAATATTTTGAGATTAAATTGGCTCAGTTGAGTGCAAGTCACAATCGTGATCACACGGTTCTTCAGAAATCAAGAGAATGGCTTATCTGAGGTCAGTGAGGGATGTAAAGTCTGTCGACTCGCTCCATTTGTTACGTAATTTATTTCAGGTAAGAATTACTCACCCAAGCAGTCAGACAATTGGACTCGGTGCCAAGTTGTGGCTTAGGGCATATTTTACACTTCAAAGTATACACTAGGGGATTACAGGCATATATAAAATATAAATCTGATACAGCGATCAAAAAAAAAAAAAAAAAAAAAGGTTGGAAGAAATTGATCCCAGATATGGTAACTGGGATGTCTGCCTTTTTTTTTTTTTCAAGGCTATTATGGGTTTCTGTATCCCTGGATGAAAATGATACTGAAGATCTGATCTCTGCTGGGCCATGTGTCCATATTTTTGATGTATTCTGCGTGTCATATTGAAGATAAGTGATAACGGCTGCGATATCCCGTTCTGCAACTTTCATGCAGACAAATGATAAAAGGCTGTGTTTAACAGTGGACATATGTTTCACTGGAATGAATCATCATAATGTTATTAATCGTAATGTGATTACTGACAGACTCTCTCCGCAATTGGATATCAGGTATCCTGTTGATGTTACCACAGATTTACAGAAAACAATTTTGAGTGCCTGCAACCCATTATTTCTGAGTTGTGCTATTCTTAATTTGTAGGGGCGGATGTGTATGCGTGCATGTGTGTGTGTGTGTGTGTGTGTGTCGTCACTGTCTCCAGGGGGCATTGACAGAAATCAGATCTTGCAGGCTGTTATTTGTACATACCTTCTCCACACAATTGTAGATACATCCACTGCTTCATAAAAATTGAGGTAAAATCTACTATAAATGCAGCTTATAAATACTTTTTTTTTTTTTTTTCTATTCTGTGTTGAAATAAATTTATAAAATTAAGCTTTTGGAAAAAAAAAGTGTGCTTAATTGTACAAAATGTGCACTTGTGTACTTCAAATTGTAAAGGTATTTATTTTTTTTATTTTTTTTATTTCTTGCATAATATAATAATAATTAAATAACAGGTCATTTAAGTGTACTTAAAGAGAGTTAACACACTTTCAATACTTTTTTGCCAATCTTTAAATAAGTGCACTTATTTTGATGTGTTGACTAACATACTAAAGCACATATAAAGTACTTGATTATGATTTTAACTGTAGTTATATTTAAACCTAGTCTATATTACATTTTAAACTTAATATATTTTAAATATGTACTTAATTACACCATCATTACAAATGTGTAATTACAAATATATTTAAATATATGACACAACTTTCAATAGAAATTACATAAAAGTATATTTTTAACACATTTGGCAGCACACTTAAACCATATTTTAAAGACAAAATAAATATAGCTGCAAGCAGCAATGACGGGCCCAAGCCCCAGCGCCACCGCCACACTGGTGGCTTAAGTAAACCCGTGCATGGCGGGCAACATACAATCTTAATTTAATTTAAATCAAACAATGATTTTACACGATATGAGACACTTCCTGTTTCACTTTTTTTGTCATTACTTTAATCCCTCGCCATGGCAACACTGTTTGAGCTATCCTATAATCTTTCGCAATTTAGCATCTTCATTGTCTTTGTTTCATGTTGACCAAGTTTGGTGCCGATTGCATGAATCTCCTACGAGGAGTACTTAAAAACTCAGAGCCTGATTATTCAAAAAATCAACATTCAAACTAAAATATCTGACTTCCTGTTGGTTGGAGCTAATCAGTAATGCCAAGTCCGCTGTTTTCCCGCAGAATTGGGCTACTTTAACACTGTTGCCGCGGGTTGTTTATCATATCCACGGGTTGAAGTGACCCCAAATAACATGATATTTAGCCCCTGGAATGCGAATTTCACCAAAACCCCAGCCAAAAACATGGATTTTACCCCCCCGAATTTTTACCGCCGGACCCCCCCAAAATGCGATTGGGCTAGTTTTGGGCTAGTTTTGAGAAGCATTTGGGCGGTTTTTGTTGTGAAAACCTGGCAACCCTGGAGCTAATGACTGTAAATTAGAAAGTTGTCCGGCTTGATGAGAACAACATATGTACTGAGTTTGGTGACTGTATGTAAGACTAAACCCCCAACTTTTGTCAACAACTTTGATGTGTGTTTCAAGTTTCATGCAATTTGAAGCATGCCAAGAGCTTCAAAAACACCCGAGAATATTATAAAAGTTTGACGTGTTGCCATGTGAAAAGGGGTGTGCTACAGAGCCCCTCAAATACAACCATATAAAAGGGTGTGCCACAAATACAAATAAAGATGCACATAAGTTTTTCTTACGTGGGTGAAAAGTTCAGGTAATTTCATTAGATATGAATGTAAAATATATAAAATTTTCATTTAATTGCAATTAACATGCAATTAAGTGCATGAAAACATTACATTCATTTCACACTTAAGTATTATTTTAAAGTATGAGCATGCTAAAGTTTACTTCTTTTTTCACAAAAGGAATTTTCAAACCAGAAGAGAGAAATATTGTTTATAAATATTCTTCATTTTTGTTTATTAAATTACCTGACTGTTAGCTTAGCAACATGCTAACATTAAACTACTGTAATCAATTGCGACTCAAATCTTTTGTGTGCTCCATTACGTGGACATGCACAGTTTATGCTTATGTAGAGCTTTCTAAATCGATCACTTATGAAGTTCCATTTCAATTAGGACACTGCCCATTTAGTATGCAGAGTGACATCACATTTTAAAAGAAAAATACAACTGCATCAATAACCTATAATAAAAAAAAATAAAAAAATAAAAAAAAATCACTGCCACACAGTAGTGCATAACTGGCAGAAAAGAAATGCGACCCGATGCATCACAGCACTGTGCTAAGTTCAATATCTGATGTCCATTCCTCTGACGTTATTGTCTTTGTCAGGCTGAGACATTGAGCCATCTGATCTACTCATCTGCATGTACGCTCACATGTCCACACAGTAATGGACAGTGACAATCAATCGGCTGTGAAACATGCTTACAATGAGCAAAAATAAAATCCTTACTCCTGACACAACATTATTTTTCACGAGTCTATTAAAAAATAATGACATTTGCAACGACGGGGGAAGAATACGAAATGGGCAGTTAAGCAAAACGACACCATGCATTACGTGGTGATTAGTTTACTCAGTGGCCGTTAATGGATCTAATCAGAGCACATTAATTAACAAGACATGTAACTCTGTCTCCACCTGGACGGCTCATTTGTCTCTAGCAGGGAGCATAGAATGATGTGTCCTACATGCAAAGACCCCACGGTTATGTACAATTCATGGACGTTTACTTCCTCTTCATTCCTTGTGGTCTACTTAACTTGAAGTTAATGACATGGTCACCGTAACATAAAATAGATGAAGGGATTGATTTTATTAAAAGGTGAAGTGTACCATTTTTTGCGCCATTTGTGAATTAGCTAAAATAACCAGAGTTGTAGGCCTACATTTTCTGTAGAAAATGTGATTAGTAGGATAGGCTATAGAACAGTGGTTCCCAAACTTTTTCTGCCGGTGTCATGACAAATCGTGTCCTCCCTTGAAATCAAGTCTCCCCAAACTGTCAGTTAATGATTATCCTAAGTATATATGTATGATAATATTTTAAAATACCCATATAGCTTACTATATAGTTCATAAGAAAACAAATTAGTGCATAATAAAACCAACTAAACGTAATTGCTTACAAAATAATTGCTTATTAAAATAAATAGTAATTATAATAGCCTATTAAGTGAATAATTGAACATTGTTTGTTTTATTTATAACTGAAATATTTGGACATTTAACTCATAATTGAACACATAATTACACACATATAACCCATTAAGATGATTGTGTATATATATGTAGGGTAAGTGCAAATGCGTGTATAAACTAAACTATCAGGCTAATTGGGTATCTGTATGCTATGCCATTACATAAGCTAACTAATACAGACATAAATGTCATTATATCGTAGTTGCAACAGCATTTATCATAACATGATTTTGTAGGAATTGTAAACAGGCGCTAAATAGAGTATCTATTAAAAGCAGTTTGAACCAATGGGATTGCGTGGGGTCCTAATGGAGACCCGATTTCGATGGGGACCCAATTTGTCATCTAGCAGTCTGTTATGCCATGACAACAACCGCTATAACTGATAACAGACCGCTCAAGCAGGCACTGCGAGTCATCTTGAGGTAATAAAATCTATCGAATTATTATTTTTTGTTCAATTATTTACTTACGTGGAAAGAAGCCACATAATAAGATTGATAATTTTGCATTGGAGTCTAGTATCATCCTGAATTCTTTTGCATAACAATCGGCTGACTGTACACTATACCTTAGCCTTGCCGCTATTTGTTTAATTTTTATTCACTTAATTATGTACTTATCCCTTTTGTTGCAAGTATGAAACAGCACTGCTCTAGCTGATTCGTGATTGATTTTGTCGCGTCATGTAGCCCTGGTGTGTCTGGTTTGCTTGCCGTTAGCATTTTTGGCATTGTGTCTGATTAGGACAAACAAAATGGTTTCCTTGCGAAGTGGTTGCCAGAAATTTATAGGGTTTTCCTTCAAAATTTATGGGATTTTTTTGTTCATTTTATCAAGGGGAGTCAGTGTTTGACTGGTTAGCATGGTAGATTCCGTAACTACACAAATCCTTAAAAGGAGACCTATAATTCCCCTTTTACAAGATGCAATATAAGTCTCTGGTGTCCCCAGAATGTGTTGTGAAGTTTCAGCTAAAAATACCTCACAGATGATTTATTATAGCTTGTCAAATTTGCCCCATTTGGGTGTGAGCAAAAACACACTGTTTTTGTGTGTGTCTCTTTGCATGCAAATGAGCTGCTGCTCCCGGCCCCCTTTCCAGAAGCTTCTTTCGTGAAGCTCGCGCTTTGGTTGCTCAACGACAACAAAGCTGGAGAATCTCAATTTTTTTAAAACTATATTATATTATATTATATTATATTATATTATATGCAAAGTAAAGACATCTTATTCAATGATGTGCTTATAGTTGTCACTGCACATTAAACTAAGCAAAAAAAAAAGAAAAAAAAGAAAAGAAAAGTATAATAATATAAAAAGACACACTTTAAAACTGTTTTAACATTGAATGCATTGCTTTTGACTATGTGATATAATTCACTTTGAGCTGCTTTGATGTCCTTGACTTTCATCACAATGGATCAAATGAATTCGATCAATATTAAAGCAAATGCAAATTTCAAAGCTAAATTTCGTCTGATGATGTTTGTGTTATTTGGTATTCCTTTATTGAGAAGTACAAATAGTAACAGAGTATAAAATATTAAAACTTTTGATGAAATCTCCCCAGTGCAAACTACAGAAATATTCCAATAAAAACACAAATAGGCATTAGAGCGGGCTTATACTGCAGATATGCTCAAATCTATAAGGAAACTGAATGACTGGGTTAGATGGTGGTTTGATTAAAGTACTGTGGGAAATTCTCTAGTGTGTGTGGAGTGCATTTCAGTGCAGTGGATGTTCTCTGGCCTCAGGCTGTTCTCAGCTACGGCTGCAATAGAGCTGCATGCACAGTCTCGTCCGCTGCTGTAGGTGAGACGGGTGCTGTTATGAGAGACTCCCACATATAACACACACACACACACACACAGAAAGAGAGAGAGAGAGAGAGAGAGACTTTCAACTATACCAGCAGTGACAATAACAAGCATGCCCACATGCATTAAAAATGAGTTATAAAGTGTAAAAACAATGTGAATAAAAAACCATGCTCATAAAAAGCAAAATAATCTTGCTATTTTTAGACCTGCTTATGCATTCCATACATAAAAAACAACCCTTGTGAAAAAGAAGTGTGCTTAATTGTATTGAATGTGCACTTGTAGTGTACTTAAAGTATATGCAGATATATTATTAAAATAAAAGGCCACTTAATGAGAGTGTTTCTTAACACACATTTCAGAACACTTAAAAAGTACACTTTGTCAACTTTGAAGTAGATTTTAAATCATTTTTTTTAATAATCTTTAAAGAAGTACACTTATTTTGATAACTAACATAAAGCTCATTTACAGATTATGATTTTAACTGTAGTGTGTTATTCAATACTGCATTTAAAGTTAATGCATTTTAAATGTACTAAATTGCAACTTGCATTATATTTGCAATATATTTGACCTACAAGTTTAAGTAGAAATGCAGTTAAAGGGTTAGTTCACCCAAAAATGGAATTAATTACTCATTAATTACTCACCCTCATGTCGTTCCACACCCATTCATCTTCGGAACACAAATTAAGATGTTTTTGATATAATATCTAATGACTCAGTGAGGCCTCCATTGACAGCAAGATAATCAACACTTTCAGTGCTCAGAAAGCTACTAAAGACATATTTAAAACAGTTCATGTGACTACAGTGGTTCAACCTTAATGTTATGAAGCGACGAGAATACTTTTTGTGCGCCAAAAAAAACAAAATAACTACTTTATTCAACAATATCTAGTGATGGGCGATTTCAAAACACTGCTTCATGAAGCTTCGAAGCTTTACGAATCTTTTGTTTCGAATCAGTGGTTAGGAGCGCCAAAGTCACGTGAACCATTGAACGTTACGAAACACTTATGATGTAACAAAGCCTTGTTTACTGAAATCATGTGACTTTGGCAGTTTGATACATGCTCCGAACCACTGATTCGAAACAAAAGATTCGTAAAGCTTCGAAGCTTCATCAAGCAGTGTTTTCTGAAATCGCCCTTCGCTAGATACAGTGCTCACTAAGTTTACTATAACATCTGTTTAACTTATAACATGAAAGTAAGGTTAATAATATAACTTAGATTACACATTTTTCAGTTTTACTCAAATTAGGGTGATTAAAAATGAGTACACCCCACAACAAAAACTACATCTAGTACTTTGTATGGCCTCCATGATTTTTAATGACAGCACCAAGTCTTCTAGGCATGGCTTGAACAAGTTGGCGACATTTTGCAACATCTATCTTTTTCCATTCTTCAAGAATGACCTCTTTTAGAGACTGGATGCTGGATGGAGAGTGATACTCAACTTGTCTCTTCAGAATTCCCCATAGGTGTTCAATTGGGTTCAGATCAGGAGCCACTGAATCACTTTCACCCTGTTCTTCTTCAGAAATCCAACAGTGGCTTTAGATGTGTGTTTAGGATCATTGTCATGTTGGAAAAGTGCACGACGACCAAGGGCACGGAGTGATGGTAGCATCTTCTCTTTCAGTATAGAGCAGTACATCTGTGAATTCATGATGCCATCAATGAAATGCAGCTCCCGACACCAGCAGCACTCATGCAGCCCCACATAAGGACACTGCCACCACCATGTTTCACTGGAGGCACCATGCATTTATCTTTGTATTCCTCACCTTTGCGATGCCATACAGTTTTGAAGCCATCAGTTCCAAAAACATTTATCTTGGTCTCATCGCTCCAGAGTATAGAGTCCCAGTAGTCTTCATCTTTGTCAGCATGGGCCCTGGCAAACTCTAGACGGGCTTTTTTGTGCCTGGGCTTTAGGAGAGGCTTCTTTCATGGACGGCACCCATGCATGCCATTCCTCTGCAGTGTACGCCGTATTGTGTCATGGGAAATAGTCTAGATAACTGCAGTGAACTTGCATGCCGATTTTCTTCAACCCTTCTCATCAGAAGACGCTCCTGTCGAGGTGTTAACTTCCGTGGACGACCTGGACGTCTCTGTGAGATGGTTGCAGTTCCATCTTTTTAATCACCCTAATTTGAGTAAACCTGAAAATTTTGTTCTCTAAGTTATATTATTAACCTTACTTTCATGTTATCAGTTAAACAGATGTTATATTAAACTATCTTGTCAACATTTTGGAAATTGTTTTTGTGCTCATTGAGATATTGTTTAAAATGTTATTTTTCAAAGGGGGTGTACTCATTTATGCTGAGCACTGTATTGTTGAATAAAGTCATTATTTTGTTTTTTTGTTTTTTTGAGCACAAAAAGTATTCTTGTCGCCATTCTTTTTTGACTAACTTTAAAAAGTAGTCATGCATTCTGGCAAAATATATATATATATATATATATATTTGTTGTTGTTGTTCATAAAAGGTGCATTTTTAATACTACAGTTGATTTTTAAAATGTTTCCCCTTTTACAGTGCAAGACAGGTGCTAGTCAGAGGTTTGCACATTCTCTACTGCATGCTATGTAAAAGTGTATACAATATATAATCATGCATTTCAATGTTTTTGCATTCACAGCGCAGCTTGATGTTTGCATACATGAGTATCTTTCAACTATACACGCATACCCAGAGGAGACGAGGTGAGAGCGTGAGCCTGGGAACAGGAGACGTGATCCATAGCTGCTGCTCTCAGATGAACCCATTTGATCATGCACTAATGTTGCCTACAGTGTCGGGTGTAATGGTACAGTAGACTGCTGACTTTAAAGAGATTTCTCTGGCTTCCTACGCTCACATTAGAAGTTTAGTGTCACTTGCTCTACTGGTGCCATTGTTATTCTCCATACACTGAGCTGTTGTTGTCCTGTGACAAAGGAGCTTTGTGGCAAGAATCTTCCTCTTGTTTGACCTACAATTGTTGTGACAGTCTTTAGCAAATTCCTTGTTGGTTTTAAGCTGTGTTCGGCTCCTCAGCTGTCAATGAGAAGGTCCAGATTATGGCTAGAGGGCTCAGACAATAAAACCTCAGTGACGATTCTGTGACAGTTGCTAATACGCATGTAACAAATTCCACTTTCAGCTTATAGGAGTCCCTTTAAGGCAAGTCAGTCCACTATGCGGCCATTTTGCTAACACCTTTAGGGATTTAGGTCATAAGCATCCTGGTACAACTCCTGTCTCAGTCAATGAAGAATTAGTAACATTTCCATTTACAAGACACATGTTAAATCAGCAATAATCTGATATTGTATAGATTTTGTTATAAATATATATAAAACAGTTCTTTCTGGTATGGACAGGGACCATCCTGGTGGTGGTGGGGAGGATGGAGGTGGAGGTTGGAGTCAGCATCTGTGAACTCAGACATGTGTAAGTACCGATATTTTATACTCCAAGTGTTAGATAATGATTGGTTAGATCTAAACTAATAAGTGACGTAACATTAGAGTCTTCCCGGCAGAACTTACGCTAGAGCTTTCATTTCCACGAGCTGTAGTTTTAAGAGTTTTTTAGGTGATAACGTAGTTATTTAGACCTGAAATATGTGACTCATATTTAATCATAGCGCCTATTTTGCAACTTGTTTAGACGTTTTCGGAGATGCGAGCTCCAGGCCGTCAGCGGCCGTTCAGTGCTCGTGTACCCGCCGAGAACAGCTTCATCTTGGCCAGTGCTTCGGATATCTGCCGCTGGCTCTTATAGTGTTTAAACATGAGATATAACTCATTTTGAGTACATAAAATGGGCAATCTTTGGTCTTATTAAGCAATTACTTGTTTCTGAGCAAATCGACTTGGGCTATGTTAAAGCTATTTTTATCTTACATCCTGTAGAGCACTGCTTTTGTACATTTGACTGAATCGTACAGTGTGTTTATTTCCTATTGTCATTCATAGTGGCTATTGTTAATTTAACATTGTTGTTCAAAAAATATTTATATATATATATAAAATGTTGTATTTGGTATTGAGAAATTGTCCATTAGTGCGTAATATGGATTGAGTGAAAGTTACATTAATACGGCATTAGATAGTGGCAAACTTTATGAGTGAAGGAGTCAGTCGCAAGAGACTTTTAAATTGAATGGGACTTTTGTAAACAAAGGACGTTGTTTTAGTGCTGTTCTGGAAAATTCCCTTAACTGTACGAATACAAAGATCGCTTTCCTCAGCGGACATTCAAACAGATTTTTATTATGGATCTCTCTCTCTCTCTCTCTCTCTCTCTCTCTCTCTCTCTCTCTCTCTCTCTCTCAATAAGACTGTATAAAAAACAATGAGTTTCAATGGAGGGACTCAACATTCCTGTGTTACTAGTTCTAAAGTGATGTTTTAGAATTAGTAACGGAGCCTTGGTCAAACTGTCAACTTGAGATTTGTATCCGTGTTAGAAGGAAGTAGTTCTGCACAAAAGAGGGTTTTAAAGACATTCCGTTGTTGTTTCTTATTTATTTACACACTGTTGTATAAATGCAATATCACATGAGTAGCCGTGCGATATGGCTGTATATCAGCACGTCGTGGTTACCTACGGCCGAATCACAGCTGTACTGATATACAGCCAACCGCACAGCTATTCGCGTGATATTGCTCATATACATATGTGTGTATGTGTGTGTGTGTGTGTGTGTGTGTGTGTGTATATATATATATATATATATATATATAAAATCAGCATATTAGAATGATTTGTGAAGAATCATGTGACACTGAAGACTGGAGTAATGATGCTGAAAATTCAACTTTGAGTCAAATAAATAAATAAATTATATTTTAAAATATATTAAAATAGAAAACAGTTATTTTAAATTGTAATAATATTTCACAATAATACTGTTTTTACTGTAATTTTGGTCAAATAAATGCAGCCTTGGTGAGCATAAGACACTTCTTTCAAAACCATTAAAATCTTTTTAAGTTGATTTGAAACAGCAATAGGTCTCGGCTAACCACCTGATCAGAGCAACCAAATTATTTTAATACTAGTTGTAAACAGGCTCTTGGAATAATATCTCCTTATTTGATTCTTACAGGCTGAGAAAAAAAAAAAAAAAAATCTGTCTACATTTCCTCTGCTCTTTGTTTCTTTGTAAACAATTTTACACATGCAAGGTGACAATCTGGATCCTGACACATTCAGTGCCTCGCAGTGAATAAACTTTTCAGTGTGTGAAAGCATGTTTACGTTTGTTTTTGAAAAGGTTTAAACTATAGATTTGAACGACTCAAAGGGCAGTGCAGTCAAGCTGTTTGTCTTCAGTCTTTTTTTATACCTGACCTGAATAGTCACTGTGTGTGGTGATCGTCTCATTCTTTTCCCCTCTCTCACTTTTTTTTTTTTTTCTTTTCTTTTAGCTCTTTGGTTTGCACTTTTGAATAATCCCTTCCCCCGTCACTCCCCCTCGCACACATAAAGAATATTTACAACTACAATTTTGCATTCCTAAGAAAAGTGGTGGTTTACTTAAGTGGTACTTGCCCATGACAAAAATCACTGTTATGATGCTAGTGTGTGGATGCCCTTGTGTAAAAGAAGTGTGCTTAAGTATATTGAATGCGCACTTGTTGTAGTATATTAACCCTAAAACAAGCAAGAGTGGAAAATGATCGTCAAAAAATCATCATGTCACTTTTTATATCATCTGGACTTAAGTAAAACATATCCAAAGGACTTTTTGAAATATTTGATATAGTTTATGAGTTGTATCTCCCAGGATACATTGCCCTATTTAGGTATAAGAAAGGCCAAAGTCATCAATGTTTCTGTGATTTATTTGATGCAAAAAAATATGGGTCCCACTTTATATTAAGTGGCCTTAACTACTATGTACTTACATTTAAATTAATCATTTGATACAATGCACTTATTGTGTACATACATGTTTTACATTGTACTTATATTTTAAAAACACCTGCATGTAATTACATCTGTAATAAATTTCTGTAATTACATTTATAATTACACTGTTGACCCATCCCTTACCCCTACCCTTAAACCTACCCATACCACAAAGCTTTCCCTAACCTTACCCGTATCCCACCTCAATAGCAGCAAAAGTGTTTTGCATTCAATATGAACACAATAAGTACATTGTACTTATTTTTTGATGTGAGTACATAGTAGTTAAGGCCACCTAATATAAAGTGGGCAAAGTATGCTGCATGTATGACATGTCTAACTGTCTTAAAATTGAGGCATATACATTTCTTATGTTTTTTCACTGCTGAACTGTTTCGTCTTCAACCTCAGGGATGGGAAACTCTTGTCCTTGAGCTCCACTGTCCTGCAGGGTTTAGCTCCAGCCCTAATCAATCATATAATGTAATTTATGATACAACTTATAAAAGTAACCCTGAAGACCCTGGTTAGATTCTTCAGGTGTGTTTGGTCAGGGTTGGAGTCAAACTCTGCAGGGAAGTAAAGCCCTCCAGAAGCAGGGTTGGACACCCCTGTTCTACCATAAAATGAGCTTTGTGAAACTACTAGAAAATATCTAGTTAAAAATGCAAAGATGTAGTCAACTAAATGTAATAATATCAGTTTTACATGTGAATATTACTATTTGCACAATTGTTAAACTCAAAATACATAGATTGAGAAGGGGGGCTGTGTACAGGGGGCCCAGGGAATAATGTAAATAAAAAAGTTTTACTTTTTTTAGTTAATTACTAAAAAACGTAAAGATAAACACATTTTAAATCATTATGTTTGATAGTACACCAAACCATATTTCAAAGACAATAGAAGTAATTATGAAATTATATATAAAGGTGTACTTAAGTCCTACTTAAGTGGTAAAAAAAACAGTCTAAAGTTCAGCTAATTGAATTTAATATACAAAGTTCTGTCATGAAACTCTAAATGGTGCAGGTTTTCAACTCAATCTGCTTGCAATCACATCATTCTCTATAGGGCACAGCTGATTGGTTCCTGCTGTATATCAGTAGCCAATGAGCTGCTGCTCAACCTTCAAATACTTAGTCAGCATTTGCTGTAGCAGTTGCAGTGCACTTTCAGAAACCCTCCACCTTCCCCAGCTCCACCTGTATAGATCTGCTATGGGTAATTAATGTATGCTACATTGTACAGCAGCAGCATGTCTTCAAGGGTTAGTTCACCCAAAAATGATATTTCTGTCATTAATTACTCACCATCATGCCGTCCCACACCCGTAAGACCTTCGTTCATCTTCGGAATGCAGAGGTTTTTTATCCTCCATTGAAAGCAACGAAATTACTATCATTCAAGGTCCAGAAAAGTAGTGAAAACATCGTTAAAATAGTCGACGTGACTGCAGTGGTTCAACCTTAATATTATGAAGTGATGAGAATACTTTTTGTACGCAAAAACAAAACAAAAATAACGACTTTATTCAACAAATTTGTCTCTCCCCTTTCATTCTCATACACTATTTACGTTGTAGAGCTTCTGTGTTTACATCCAAACGCTGGCTCAGTATTGACCAGTATCGTAATGACAGAAATTTCATTTTTGGGTGAACTAACCCTTTAAGGCTAAAGTATACTTTTTTTGCGTACGCAAGGGTCAGCGTACAGTACAATTTCGTCATCAGAAGAGTACGTGCGTACTGTATGCGCATTGCCGGATTTTTGTAACTTTGTACTCTCAGGTCGCATATGCACATATAATTTTTTTGCAGTAATTTGTTTACCCACAAAATCGGGGCGTCGATTCACAAGGTAGTCGAAGAAAAAGCTACAGCGACGATGGAGGCCTACATAGACGAGAGATTGTGCTAAGAGGTTAGACAACACCCTCATTTGTACAACTCTAGCATTAAAAAATACAAAGATATTTACATGGGTTGTAACTCGTGGCGAGAGATTGCTCAAAACTGCGCATGCGTCGAATGCCTGTTTTCAAATTAAGTATACTTTGCAAGGCTGTGCGTTCGACTGTGCGAGTACGCTAACATACGCATAAAAAACGAAGTATACCCAGGGCTTTACTTGAATTGGCAGTAGCAAGTCCCGTACTTGCTCTGCAGCAGCAGCAATAACAGCAGCGTATCAGATCTATTCCGCCAAGACCAAACATATCATCATTGTCATACCCATTACCATGCCAAACACTCCGAGAGTTGTCATGACAGATATAAATTTAAACTATAATACATTTTCATTTAATTGTAACTAACATGCACTTGAATGTCCAGTAAATTCTCTTGAAATATATTATTTCTGCAATAAGTACTCTTTTTAAAAGTGTGCTAAAGTGTACTTCTTTTTCATAAGGGTAGGAATCGCTATACTGTTACTAAGTCTTTTTTAGCACGCTGTTGGGTGTTTTGGTTGGTTTTTGATTGAAAAGTGCTCATCCGTCGGTCTCTATAACATTCAGTGTAACCTTTTATCCATTTTTCTCATCAGGCAAAATGTTTTAAAAGTAACAGTGCACCTCTCATAGCACAAACATAGCATGTGCTTTTGCAAGCTGCGTAATAAAGTAATCCATCACCAATCACACAATTTTACACTTGCATAAATCCTTCCTCTTGAGTAAATTCTGACAGAACAATAAGCCACGCTATCTGTGTTTTAACTGGCGCTGGGAGTACCTACTGGAGCTCAGCCAAAACAATTCATTCAGATGGAATTTTGGTTCACGCCCATGTTATTTCACTCGTATTTTTGAGTGAACATTGTTTTCCCTCGTAGGGCACTGCAGAACGTCTTGGTCGTGTTGGAACATGTACACAAGGCTGTTTTTGTTTAAACTGAGCAAAACAGAAAATGTAAAGGTGTTGTGTGCTTTAATTCTCTTTGACCTCCCGTTATCTGCACTGTACCATCATAAATGTGACCTTCAGTTCTGTTTTACGATGTGCGACAGATCAATGGCTCGTATTCAGAAGTATAAACAAAGGTTGCATTGGTGAATGTCAATGGATCAGTACCTACACACACCTACTCGAACACCCCGAGACGCCTCGTATGAAAGGACACCCTACACTTTAGGCTGTTATCACTCGCATTCTCAACTAACAAGGCTCCAGACTTGGAAAAGTCTCCCAACACGTTCAGTCAACAAAAGCACCGTAATCCTCACAGACATCCTTTTACCATATAAGGCTCATGACGATTTGTAGATAGCATCTGCCTGGGTCAGCCGTTCTTTGAATGCTTTTGACATGTATGCTGAGCATACCAGACATACTACCTATCTCACTGTCCCAGTTTCAGCTCTGTTGCTATGACGACAGCACATACACTCTGATGATATGGTATGCAGGAAGTCGATTACATCCGTGTCGCAGCTCATGGATTGTGTCATTATTTGTCAATACATATTTTTTAAATTCATGAGTCCAATTACAATCATGAAATGTGCACAGTGCCAAGAGACTTTACCAGAGCATTGAAATACTGTTGTTCATTTTCTGGCAGGTTGCTAAGGTGTTGCTAGGATGTTCTGGTTTATTGTTGGGGTGTTACTAGCGGTGGGAATTTCAGTGTGGTTTCTAGTGAGCTTTGGGTGGTTCCCAGGGAATCGTTGTCGTTCTTATGCTGTTCTGGGTGGTTTCCAGAGCATTGCTTGAGTCTTTTAGGTGGTTGTTATGGTGTTGCTGAGTGTTCTGAGTTGTTGCTAGGGCATTGCAATGTGATTTCTAGGGTGTTCTGGGAGATTGTGTTCTGAGTTGTTGCCAGGACATTGCTATGCAGTTGCTAAGGTGTTGTGGCTGGTTCTTAGGATGTTGTTAGGGTGTTCTTGGTAGATACCAGGGCATTGCTTGAGTCTTTTAGGTGGTTGCTAGGGTGTTCTGAGTTGTTGCCAGGGGATTGCTATGCAGTTTCTAAGGTGTTCTGAGTGGTTGCTAAAACACTGCTTTGTGGTTGCTAAGGTTTCCTGGATGGTTGCTATGCAGTTGTTAAGGTGTTGTGGCTGGTTGCTAAGGTGTTCTGGGTGGTTGCTAGGGTGTTGCTTGGGTCATTCAGGTGGTTATCAGGGTGTTGCTAGGGTGTTCTATGTGTTTGCTATGGTTCTCTAAATAGTTTTTAGGGTGTTGCTATGCAGTTTCTAGGGTGTTCTGAGAGATTGTGATCTTAGTTTTCGCCAGGACATTGCTATGCTGTTCCTATGCTGCTCATTGCTAAGGTGTTGTGGCTGGTTGTTAGGACATTGCTAGGGTGTTCTGGGTAATTAACAGGACATTGCTTGAGTCTTTTAGGTGGTTGCTAGCATGGCTTTATGAGTTGTTGCCAGGGCATTGCTATGCAGTTTCTAGGGTGCTCTGAGTGGTTGCTAGGACATTGCTATGCTGTTGCTAAGGTTTCCTGGATGGCTGCTATGCAGTTATTAAGGTGGGTGTTGTGGCTGGTTGCTAGGGTGTTATTAGTGGTTGCTAGTGTTTCAGGTGGTTACTAGGGTGTGCTAGGGTGTTCTAGTTTCATTGCCAGGGCTTTGCTATGTGGTTGTTATGGTTCTCTAAATAGTTGCTAGGGTGTAGCTATGCAGTTTCTAGGTTGTTCTGGGAGATTGTGTTCTGAGTTGTTGCCAGGACATTACTATGCAGTTGCTAGGGAGTTTCTAAGGTATTGCGGCTGGTTGTTAGGACATTGTTAGGGTGTTGTGGCTGGTTTATAGGACATTGCTAGGGTGTTCTGGGTAGTTAACAGGGCATTGCTTGAGTCTTTTAGGTGGTTGCTAGGGCTTTGAGTTGTTGCCAGGGCATTGCTATGAGAACACCACCTGCACCACCCAGAACAACTCCCTAGCTGCTAGGGAGTTGCTAAGGTGTTGTGACTGGTTGTTAGGACATTGCTAGGGTGTTCTGGGTAGTTACCAGGGCGTTATTATGCGGTTCCTAGGGGGTTGCTATGGTGCAATAGTATTAGTAGTGTTTGCTGAAGCAAACATCAAAAATAACATTGAAGTTGGGAAAAACAAATTTGCTATATATTGTAATGTCATTATGACAAAGTCAGACCTGCATGGGGGTTGCATCATCAAAGTTTGTGTTCTAGACAGCTCTAGTTGGCTAATGAATTACACTGTTGCACACGTGTAACTATGCATGGAATGCCTCTGTGTGGCTGCTTTCTGTATCATTGCACAAGGTTAGATTTTATCTCAAGTTCAAGTTGAGTAAATTCCTTTTACTGTGATAAAGAAGCCTTTATATTAGATGGCTCTTACACAACGTCGTGTTCATAAGATTGCAAAGAAAACACCTATTGCAGAGTAGATAACAGCACTGAACAATGATATCTTCTCTGCTCTTGGTTTGTTTCTGGAACTCTCTTTGTATTTGATCCAGTTTTATCCATGCTGAGGTGATGTGGCTCTTAACTTGAGCTATGGGAGAATTTCACTTGAGCCCTTATTTCCCATCTGATAGGATTCTAACCCTTGATTGACACCACCAGTGCTTGGGTTGGTTTTACCTGTCATACCCCAGGCGTATTTGAAGACTCCAGACCTCTGTGAGAGTAATTATGGAACAAAAACTCGAACCTCTGGTTCATTCTCCTTTCGTCCTATATCATATATATGCAACAGCGCTACCAATATCTGTCACTTTCTCGGTGAAGCAGCTGCTAGTCAACATGCCGCATGTGCAAATGAGCCTCAGAAAGATACTGGAGGCTTAATTAGCACTGTGTGATTTTGTCCCCTAGTCGAATGCCTTTTGCACTCTCATTGTTTTTAATTACTGCAGGAAATTCAGCACCGATCGGCACAGCCATTTAGAGTCTTTTGCTGGTTCACTTGAATACAGGCTGATGGAGTTGACTTCCCGCAGTGCAGTGTTTTTTTTTTAATGTTGTGTGATCATAATTTGAAACAGGCTCTTTTGTAAAATTTTCCTTTCAAATCTTATTGTACTTAGATAACTGATGAGAACACATAATGACTTTCTTTACACAAGTGTATTATTTATAAAATATGTAAAATTAGAATGACATGAAAGTGAGTAAGTGATGACAGATCTTGACTTAAAGTACACATACAGTACACTTTATTAAAGCAATAAGCCATAAGCCGTGGTTTACTACATAAATTTACCCACTAACCATTCAGAAACGTCCAGTTTCATTCTAAAAGTTGTAACTTCTTCCTGAGTTTCTCCATCAGTGTGACTCCGGTTTGAACAATGTAAGGCTGAACACCGTTACTGACAATCCTCATTTTGGCTACGTGAGATTCTCCAGCTTTGTTGTTGTTGAGCAACTGAAGCGCGAGCTGTTAAAGCCCCGCCCTCTTCTGGAAAGCAGGTCGGGAGCAGCAGCTCATTTGCATTTAAAAGGACACACACAAAAATGACGTGTTTTTGCTCACACCCAAATAGGGGCAAATTTGACAAGCTATATATATATATATATATATATATATATATTATCTGCAAGTGCAGTTTTACACTTTTAAGATTTGAAGTTCTGAAGTGCACATTCCACACAATTAAGCATTTAAGCGTGCTTCTTTCTCACAAGGGAGAATTGTCATTCTTCGGTTAACTATACCTTTAAGGCCTAAAGAACTCGTTGTTCTGGGTGGTGCAGGTGGCGTTCTCTTGTGCGTGTGACTCTGGAACACAGTTGGAATCAGGTTAACATTCACAAGATCATCTCGTTAACGCATAACCGACTCTGCTGTTCTCTTCCGATTCACAATATGCCTTAAGCAAAACTCTGGTATTTTTTTTTTTATATCAATTTCAAATATCGTGTGCCCAGAACTCTAAGCACTGGATAATAATAGGAGAGGGAGCAATATTCGATACCCTGCCAAAAAGAAGAAGAAGAAAAAAAAAAAAACTGTGACGCCTGTTAGAAAAAGACGTTCCCATTCTTTATTCATGCTACATCCCCGGCAATATCGTTGTACAAGGAAACTTTATATCACCAAGAATAAAAAAAAGATAAAAGAAACAGAGGGGTATAAATCGATGTGGGCTGTGAAATCTGACCCAGTAAAAAGTCTTCTCATTGACAAGACGGGCGGCCAGTGTACGCAGCGCTGCTGTAGTAAATCGTAGCAGATTTCTCCCTGGGGACATGTGGTGAAGTACAGGGCTAGCGTTTGACAGAAACATTATTCAAATCATCCTGCTCATTTTTCGCTTTCTTTTTTCTCTCTTTTTTTTTTGAGCTCTTGAATGCAAAAGTCTGGCATTTAGCTGCATTTTCAGCGAATGCAAATAGAGAAGGTATATTCTGTGCTTCTGTCATGGTCAGAGGTGTATGACAGACCCCCTGAGCGTGTCTGTTTATGAATTAAATATTTAATTTGGACACGTTCCATTCCCTGTCGCCCAGTGCCCGCCACAACAATGAAAAGGTCATGTCACATCACTCTAATCACTCTGAACGTGCTACTATACAGTTCCTGTGTAACCGAGAAAGAGAGAAATACAGGTTAGAGAGAGACAGGCAATAACAGAAAACACCTAACAGCCTGTCCAGTGAACACATTGTGTTTTGACAGTCTTAACATTTTTTGTCTCTGACAGCTATGACGTAACAAGTCCTTTGCTCTTCACTTGATTACACAAGTGGAGTGTGAAGGAAATTTTCACAGGCCAAAAACATCTCACAGGCATCAAAGGTGAAATGGCAAAAACCACTTGGCATGAGTGCTCTGTTCCATTCTCCTTTCAGTTAGGGATGTGTACAAATCTTGAAATCTTGAAAATATGGTGCACTGTGAGAACAACTATAAGGAAACTCTTTACAATTACACTGATAGGGTCATGTCCACCAGACAACAATCATATAAAGTCAGAATTGTGGGATATAAACTCGCAATTCTGACTTCTTTTCTCAGAATTGTGAGATATAAACTGTCAATCGCGAGTTATAAAGTCCAGTTCTGAGGAAAAAACGACTGACTTTTTTTTCTCAGAATTGCGAGTTTTTCTGACTTCATAATTCGCAACTGTGACTTAATATCTCACAATTCTGACTTTTTTCGTGCAATTGCGAGTTTATATCTCGCAATTGACTTTTTCTCACAATTCTATTCTCAGAATTGTGTTTTTTTTTTATTTATTTTTTTATTCTGGCTTTTTTTCTCGAGTTTATATTTCGCAATTCTGACTTCTCTTCTCATCATTCTGACATTTTTCCTTGCAATTGCGACTTAATATCTCGCAATTCTGACTTTTTTTCCTCACAATTCTGACTTTTTTCACACAATTGTGAGTTTATATCTCAAATTCTGACTTCTTTTCTCAGAAATGTGAGATATAAACTGGCAATTGCGAGCTATAAAGTCCAATTATGAGAAAAAAATGACTGACTCTTTCTCAGAATTGCGAGTTTATATCTCACAATTCTGACTTTTCTCAGAATTGTTTTTTTTTTATTCTGACTTTTTTTCTCGAGTTTATATCTCATAATTCAGACTTCTTTTCTCACAATTCTGACTTCTTTTCTCACCATTCCGATATTTTTTCTTGCAATTGCGACTTAATATCTCGCAATTCTGACTTTTTTTTACGCAATTCTGAGTTTGTCTCAAATTCTGACTTCTTTTCTCAGAAATGTGAGATATAAACTGACAATTGCAAGTTATAAAGTCCAATTATGAGGAAAAAAACTACTGACTTTTTCTCAGTTTATATCTCACAATTGAGTTTTTCTCACAATTCTGACTTTTCTCAGAATTGCGTTGTTTTTTTTTGTTTTTTTTTATTCTGACTTTTTCTTGAGTTTATATCTCGTAATTCAGACTTCTTTTCTCACAATTCTGACTTCTTTCGCGCAATTGCGAGTTTATATCTCACAATTTAGTTTTTCTCACAATTCTGACTTTTCTCAGAATTGCGTTTTTTTTTTTTAATTCTGACTTTTTTTCTCGAGTTTATATCTCATAATTCAGACTTCTTTTCTCACCATTGACATTTTTTCTTGCAATTGCGACTTAATATCTCGCGATTCTGACTTTTTTTTCTCAAAATTCTCACAAATGCGAGTTTATATCTCAATTCTGACTTTTTTTTTGTACAATTGCAAGTTTATATCTCACAATTCTGACTTTATAACTCGCAATTACCTTTTTTTACTTTTTGTTCAGTGGCAGAAAACAAGCTTCCATTGTAAACTAATCAGAAAGTACAAATAAATGAAAAATAACACTAACAATCATATAGTGAACACTAAATTGGAACTGACACACTGATAAATATGAAATAAAAAATATCTACAGTAATTAGATACATATTCCATCTATCGATAAAATGTTCTTTGGATGGTGAAATTCTGTGCTGGTGACAAAAAACTGACAGCAAGGTGTGTGCGTTCTGCTTGGAGGAAGATCTCTGTAATGCACTTTGCAATGCTTGTGGTGCAACACTGAGTCTGTGTCATTCATCAATGTTTTGACACAGGAAGCGGACACAACCCTGCCTGTCAGACACCAGGATGGAACAAGGCCATTTTTTACTGCATCAAACAGTAATCCGTAGCAAGACAGCAGTGAACAGTCATCCCCGTCACACCCTTAGAACAGGTACTGTAAATGACATAAACCTCAGAATGACTCAATTTTGGAAAACATTACACACTGTGCTCTTGCTAACCTATCATCTTGCGGCTCAGGTGAGTCACAGTCATGTCAGACAAGTCAAAATGTGATGAATTAGAAAAGTCTATAGTCTGACTTCATGCACTCAAATGAGCAAACTGTGAGTCACTGTTGCCAAATCATCAACACTTTTCACCAGGTTTATGGTCTGGTTTATACTGTTTAATCCTGCATCACATTGAGTGAAAAGGACAGAAGACCCTAACAGTGCAGCAGCCACTCCACTTATCTACCATCAGCATAATCTGTACACATAGACCATTCAGGCTCTGCTGCAGCACAATGCCTTTGTTTGCCTAGCAATAGAAACCAGTTGTCCACTGCTGAGTCAATATTTACACCCTGTTGGAATGTGGGTTGCGCTGCCTCCCCAATACTAGAGCCCAAGCTCATATTCAATCTCCCTCACTCTCTCTTTATTTCTCTCTTTTTATGCATCATTCTCCATCCTTCTTATGAAGTGCACAAACACAAATCCCCCTGGGCGCAATGTAAAGGCTTTCCATCTGCAGTCACACAATGTTTCTGAGTTTTCTTACATTATCCCAAATGTTTCCAAGAATGTTTAAATCCAGAGAAATAAGCAATTTTAACCAGGCCTTTGTGTCAGGTGTGTTGCCTATCAATGACATCATACCTGCGTTGTCCTCGATTTCCGGTTTTATTGTGTAGAAATAATAGAAACACTAAAGACGCTTTAATATATTATGTGTTTCATTAGACAAGTGAGCAACTGTTTGGATACATTCATCGACAGAAAACTAATCATTGTTCACACAGTAAAGGTGATGATACACGGGGCAACATTTTGAGCAATGGCTTGGAGATTTCAGAAAAAATTCAAACAAGATGGCGGCCTCTCAGCGGCAGTGGAGCGAAGAAAGCGAGCGTGAACTTATATCTTTTTACACTGTTAAGTTGTCATGTGTCGACCCAAAACAGGGAATTTACCTCATTTAATGCCTAAAATACCAACAGGTGTCCAATTTAATGTACGTAGGCTGTAATTTAGCCATCAAATGTTTTCAGTTAAATACTTAAAAGACGCATTCTGTTTGATGTCTGCAGTGGTGTGGGCTGTAGGAAGTGTGGCATGTGAAAGTAGCTCGATCGACCCGGGTTCAAATCCGCCTTTTGCCAAACTCGCTCTTTTCCCTTTTCCCATCACAAATCAGATTGGAAAGGCATTTATATTCAATAAAAATGTAGAAAATATTTGAAAAGTTGAAATAAAGTGCCTAATAAGTGTTTAATAATAAAGTATTTATTGGGTTGGCAATAGATTTGCTCCTCTCTGATTGGTTGCTGCGAACTGTCCGTTTCCCTATTAGTTGCCCTGTGTCTCAACAGGTTGCCCGTTGACGGCAACATTGCCCAGCAACATTGCTCAAAAAGTTGCCCCGTGTATCATCACCTTAAGTCTTATTGTTTAAATCTTGTTTTCTTGATTTAGCGCGAGTACCATGTTTTACCATGCCTAATATCGATCCAACTTACTGCAGTGTGCAACAAATGTCTCATAGTAGCCGCAAGCAAATGCAGAGTAGCACTATAGCAACTTTCAACACACAAATGTATCTAATATGATAAAAAGCGCTGTGAAAGCAAACTAGTGAGTAGATGAGTTTACCTGTTCGGCATGATGTTTAATTTCCATGATATAGTCCCATTTAGCCATGTTATTACTGATGTATTTTATCATGTAGAATAAAACATGAGAATATCTTGAGCTTGTGTTAACCATAGACCATATTTCCAGCATTTAACCCAAAACTCATTGACTTGAGGACAATGGAACCAGATGTGCCAAAATGATAACTCACTTTCCTGTTTTGGCCTAAAGAATACTCTATAACAGGCATGCGTTGGAGTGGAGTTGGAACTGAAGTCTGCATAAAGGTTGCCTTCCAGGGGAAGCAGGGTTAGCTAGCAATGAGTTAGAGATAGGACAATGTGTCTTTGACCGGAATTTTGACCATCAAAGATGTTGACCAAGGAACACGTCCTACTTGGCAAAATCACAGTCACCATCCCCTGACTGCCGGGACAGATAGAACTGGCAATCGAGCCAAGGTCTTCACCACCCAGCGGATGCCTCTGCCATGAGCTCACTACATTCTCGCAGAATGACCCCTTTGTTGCCAGGGCTGCTTGGAGGCCGTGGATGGATTACGGAAGGAATGTGCAACATTGCAACTGCAGAGCTGAGGAACTGGAGCTTGTCCCTGAGCCACCTTCCCTCTCAGCACAGGTGTAAAAAGCAGGAAACAGGATGTCCACAGGTTTGTTAAGCAACCCTCCTTTCTGGCCAGGAAAGATAATATCATCAATGCCATCTGATTATGTTATTTAAAAATAAATGCTAGATTAATGTCCCCCATATTGGAACTGTCCATGGAGGGAGCTGGTCCTAGTCAGGAGGTCACTGCTCTCTGCAACCTTGAGAGCTGACAGTTGAGCCATTCATGCTCCAATCTCTCACCCCTTATCATATCATATCATTTATTGTTTTCAGACCTTGTTTTGCCTCCGCTTCTTCAAATATAAAGAGATTTTAGTGGTACAATTATGTTGGTGAAGGAGGTTGCTCTTCTTGTGGTGAAAAACTATTTTCAAAGGCTAAGGCAAGTTGGGTAGTTATTTTATATGAATGTGTTTTTCAAACAATGCAAAAACTTAAACAAATATAAAATGCATTAATCACACAAGCTCGCTCAGCCTTGAACAAGGTTTGCAAATTTGCATTTCATCTTCACTGTTAAATCCAAAACTGTCATACTTTTCTACCTTTTGTTCTTTCATTCAAGATTTACCTCATATCACTCCATGCCTTGTGCATGCTTTTCATTACATCAGTAGCTGTGTTATCTAAACTTCCTGTTCTTGGTAGTAGGCCTGTCTGTTACACACTGTCCTAGGAGCTTGAATAATCACTTCAATGCTATGAATGCAACCTGCTGGTTTCTGAGTTTCACATATTTTATGAGGAATGTACACAATGTCTGCTGTCCCACGGATTGCAACTGCGATAAACAATAATGGCTTAATGCTAACATGTGACAGTGACAAATCATTGGAAGACTGGAAATCCTGGGAAGAAGTTAAAGAAGAGAGTGACAGTCTAAAGCCATGTTTCCACCGAAATTACCCGGAACAATTTGTCCCAGGAACTTTTTTCCACCCAGACCTGTTGCTGTCTGCGTTTCCATCATGGTATAAAGTACCGTGAAGATTAGTCCGGTAACGTAGGACTGCACGCGACTTTCAAGTTCCCACTGGATTTCGTCCTCCACGTATAAGCTTAATAAAGCCTAAACCTAATTGTTAATGTTATCATTTTTAAACTCCATTGTTGATTCGAACAGCAAACAACTCTTACTGCACACACTGCAACAGACTTTTAAAAATGGTGGTTGAAATAAAATGCTGTGTGGACTCAACCCATCAAAATGCTGCATGAACTCAACCAATCAGCATGTTAAGCGGCCAAGTCCCACCCCCGAAAGTTCCTGCATGGAGTCAACCAATCAGCATGTTAAGCAGCCAAGTCCCACCCCCGAAAGTTCCAGCGTGGAGTCAACCTAATCAAAATTCTGCATAAACTCAACCAATCAGCATGTTAAGCAGATAAAGTCCCACCCCCGAAGGTTCCTGCGTAAAGTCAACTAATCAAAATGCTGCGTGAACTCAACCAATCAGCATGTTAAGCAGCCAAGTCCCACCCCCGAAAGTTCCTGCGTGGAGTCAACCAATTAAAATGCTGCGTGAACTCAACCAATCAGCATGTTAAGCAGCCAAGTCCCACCCCCGAAAGTTCCTGCGTGGAGTCAACCAATCAAAATGCTGCGTGAACTCAACCAATCAGCATGTTAAGCGGCCAAGTCCCACCCCCGAAAGTTCCAGCGTGGAGTCAACCAATCAAAATTCTGCATAAACTCAACCAATCAGCATGTTAAGCGGCCAAGTCCCACCCCTGAAAGTTCCTGCGTGGAGTCAACCAATCAGCATGTTGAGCGGATAAAGTCCCACCCCCGAAGGTTCCTGCGTAAAGTCAACCAATCAAAATGCTGCGTGAACTCAACCAATCAGCATGTTAAGCAGCCAAGTCCCACCCCCGAAAGTTCCTGCGTAAAGTCAACCAATCAGCATGTTAAGCAGCCAAGTCCCACCCCCGAAAGTTCCTGCGTGGAGTCAACCAATCAAAATGCTGCGTGAATTCAACCAATCAGCATGTTAACTGCCTGCATGGAGTCAACCAATTAAAATGCTGCCTGAACTCAACCAATCAGCACGTTCAGCACCCAAGTCCCACCCCCGAAAGTTTCTGTGTGGAGTCAACCAATCAAAATGCTGCGTGAACCCAACCAATAAGCATGTTAAGTGCCCAAGTCCCACCCTCGAATGTTCCTGAACTTTGAAAAAGTACTACCTCGTGAGCAGGGACTTTCTGAGGGGCACATTTTTACGGTTTATTTAGACCCTGGACGTGCCGTCCAAACACACTGAGTACCACCCCAAAGTCCCTAGTTCCTGGGGAAGTTCCTTCGGTGGAAACGAGACTCAAGAATCCAATTTAACATTGACTACATTATTTTTTAACTTTCATCTTAAGTCACTGCGAACTTTGTGAACCTTAATAAATGTAAAATTCCGAATCCATCTAATGTATAAAAATAGCAATAGTTCTTTGAAATTGATTTGGATTAATTTATAGAAAATTTACCACAGAAACTTCTCATCATATTAGATATTAATATTGCTACGTTAGCAGAGCAGCCTGAAAATGATTGTGCTAAATTGGACTTAGGAACTTTAATCAAGTGCCATAGCTCCAAGAATAATCTAAAGACAGATTCTTTTCAGCAATCAGAATAATTAATTATCCATGGTGCAGAAAACTATATACTAGAGATACTTTGATTTCTCATGCAATATTGAAATGCATAATCAAATGAGGATTATTAATTTTTTTCCCCCTATTAGATTATATCCAGTCTCAAAGTGACTGTTAAATGAACAAAGCAAAGGTATTATAGGTATTCACTATCTAATCAATGTCCAAAAAACCTTGTACGGTTTATTCAGTTATGCCAGTTTATGTACTTTCATTTGGGGAAGCTCTCAAATTCTGCATTCCCGTGTATGCTCCTATTGGCTTTTGGGCAAAATGATGAAAAACAGCAGCAGTTCCTGTGGTCAAAATGTGAACCACACTGGGTAGTCAATTGTCAGTTAAATGGAGCACAGTGCAATAAGCACCAGCACAGCCTGTTTGCTCGCCTATCCCCAAATCTTTCCCTCCATAACCCCCCATCTTTCCTCCCACACATTTACCCTGTGGGGTCCCAGTCGGGTGGAATACAGCACGAGTGGATGTGGCAGGTTGCCATAGAAACTTAATAAGCCACCGGCTGCAGAGAGACTTAGCTGGGGTAACTACTGAACCATGGTTTTAAAAGGTAATAAATTGTAAGCGGGGCAATATGTGGAAAGAGAGCCAGAAAGAGAATGGATGTCAGAAGGGAAGAAATGTGTTGTTTCGCCTGAGAATTGGGGTGTGGGTGAGGTTGAAACTGAATTAAATAGTTTGTCAAACACGGTCTCAACTGTGAGAGCCACCGGAGCCGCGAGGCTGAAGGTTAAACGGCTGTCTGTGATGCCGATGTCGATTGCTTCCCTTTTGACGCGTGTCACCGTTCGTCTGCGGCGTCCCCATTCTTTATCCTCTCCTACAATTGTCATTGCCTCGACTGGACTGCCCATCATGCGCACCTGTCTGCCGGCAAGAATTGATGTGGGGCTCGCTGTCATAGCTCAGATCGCTCCTTCGGCTGCTCTGTTGCCAAGTATCCTTTGTGGCTGTAAACCTTTCATTAGCGGCAGTGCTGTAAATCTATCATTAATTATTGGGCTTGGCATTTACAGAGGGACCTCTGATTGATAGCAGAGACGGCAGCAAGCATGGTGTAGACTGTTTAGAGAGCAGATCCATAATGGCTGGCAACAAGGTGGAATTTGTCTAAGTTTTAATATCCAGAGGTCTTGCCATTCATCTTGCTAACCCTATCACATCGCAGATCTCAGGACGCAGATCTTCCAGGTGCTCATCTACATGTGTTGAAGTGTTTGTGCCAATGTGTTTTTGGTGAGGGGTGGGATACAAGTGGTCCTAAGTGGCCACTTACTGTTATCCTGAGGCTCAGGTCAAGGAAAACTCTTTAAATTTTTGCTGAACTCAAGATACAGGCTGCACGAGGTTGGTTGTTTTAGAAATGTTTGTGGGAACTCTATATTTGATCCATTTATACCTGGGCCAAGTTGCATGAACTTAATCACTTGTTAAGACATTGTCAGAATTAAGACATTCTACTCGAGACGTTGAGGTTTAAAAGTGTTCACAACATACTTAGTGCACACACCAACAGGTACATATGCCCCCAGTTTCACAGACAAGGCTTAAGCTAGTCCTAGATTAAAATGCATGTTTGAGCTGTTTTAACTGAAAGCAACTTGCACTGACATATCTTAAAATATGTCAGTGCCATTGTTTTGTCTCATGATCACCCGCCAAATGCGGGTGGATTTCAGCAGTGGAAGTTGAATTTTATATATAACACAGTATATATTCAATTGTAGTCTTTTAAAAAGGCATTCAAAATGATAAAGTAAGTGCAATGTAGTGTTGTCAAAAATATAGATTTTTCGAGATATCATATCAGTCCTGAAATATCTGAAAAGCTTCAAATACTAATTTTCCACAGAATAGATATACAATACCAGCTGTTCTTTCTCTCTCTCTCATCTCTCCGACAGTGAGTCGACACACAAACCCGCCTCCCCTCACTCACTCTTTTCATTTGCTCCTGATGAATATTGTTGGTGTTACAGGGGTTGAATTTCGGCGTGGGATTGCACTTATTGTGCATAATTTTAACCATTCCCACATATTTTGTTCTCACATGCAGTGTGCGCACATAAATCCACCTTTTAGTACTAAATTGAGTTCTATTTTTGCTGCTAATTGTGCTTAAACAGTCAAATACACACAAAATAATGTCAAAATGTCGGTCTTGGCGAGTGTTCATGTAAACACAGTCAGTTATGTTTTAAGTGAACATAAACAGTTGAGAAAGAAAACGCATGTGTAACAGTGTAATGGATCTGTGCGTCAGGTCTTAAAGTGACAGCAGCCTAATTTACCTACTGCCAAATTATGAAATAACAATAAAAATATCCATTTTTTTCCCCATGATGTCGAAATTGTGGCCAGTGAAACTGCTGAGTGGCTAGTAACTTCGGAAAAACAACTAGCTACAGAGGCTGGTGAGCAAAAAAGTTAATGTCAAGCCCTGCACACTAGTAGGGTACGTTTATAAAAGCTACTTAAATTACCTAATTGAACTAAGGCCTAATCTTAGTATAGTCTAAGCACTGTCTGTGAAACCGGGCCACGGACAAACAGGTACTCGCACCATTGGTTGAGTCAATGTTTTTGTGTATGGCCCAGTCACAATTTCTTTGGTGCCACCAGTGATGGATAAATTGCACACTTTGAGACGGTCCCCAACTCAGCTAGTTTAAGCTTCTTTTTCCAGTAGGGACGAGGGATTAGAGTTTGTTTCTATGCCTCTGTGTTTACTCTATATGTTAGGGTAAAGGGTCGGCTCATTGCCGAGATTCAGTTGTCTCTTCACGGAAAGCACTCAGTCGCCATGCATTGCATATGATTAGATGTGGGCAACTCTCAAAAAACATGTGCATGCATTTCATCAAATGCCGCTTATCTGAGCCTTGCAGTTAGTCTCAGGTCTGTAACTGTTGCAGATTACTCTGGCTCAGTCTATGAGAGCACGGGTTGTTACAGCCATTGTTCCGGTGTGCCTGGGGACTTGACCACTCAGCAGGTTTGATGAAATCGCTGCTCTGGCAGTGTGCTGGAGAGAATAGGGTTACGTTAGGTGGTTAACAGGAGATGACTCCCGAGCATCAGCCAAAACAGTTTATTTTCCTCTCCGCTTTCATAAGTGTGATAGACCGAAAGATCCCTCTGAGATTACTCAAGAGAACAGCTCTCTCAAGATGTCAGATGTTGGTCGGCTGCCTGCTGTAGCAATTTAGGGATGTTCTTTGTTTGGCAAGTGCCTGAAATAAGTTTCATGTTCATGCTGCTTGACTGAGTTCACTCAGGTGCTTTTGAGGGTAACATGTTCTTATAGTGCTGACCCTTTAGCGATAACACTATTAGGATTCATGGAGCAAATCTTTAGGTGCACTCAACTAAATCACTGTTAGGCCTAACCTGAGGCACACTGGATTATGAAGATAAACTTGATACTAAGAAATGATTCAGACCACTAGAGCAGATGGTTATCATAAGGATTAGGTAGACAGGAAGACAATAAGACCCATGTCCATCTTTTAGTTGGATTAGTCAATTATCTGTTTACACAGATTCAATTCATTTGTTTAATTTCTTTGTTTATCTGTTTGCAGATAATCTATTGTTCTCCAGTTACACGGGTGCTGCTGTAAATTACTTTTTGCATAAAGCTCAAATCTGTTTAGTTGCTCGTAGTCTGAACAGAATTACAAACCTGATCAAACTGCGTTTATATAAAGTTTGCAATGCAATTAAAATTTTGGAACTGCATTTCAGTCTGTCAGATTGCAGGTTTTTTTTCTTCTTCTTTTTTTTTTTTTTTTTATTATTCAGTATGAAACATGCATTAAAATCATACATTGAACAGTGGTGTCTACAGATGTATCTGAATTCACTTATTTTACACTCATGTTTTCCCCATATTTTGAACAATCTATGTTGTGAATGAATGGTTTATGAATGGAATATTCCTGAATCGCATGATGGTTAGATGTCATGAAGGCCAAGAACAGAGGCAAAATTTCCAGTTTCTGTCCTCTCTTACCACATTGACAGCTGCTCTCTTCTCTTGTCTCCTGGCATTGTCTTGATACTTGAGTCATTACTATGGCAACCAGTGTGTATGTATATATATATATATATATATATATTAGCAGATATTGACTACAATGAACTACACGGTGAATTACAAGGCTCTTCTCCATTATCTGATGAATCATTGCTTCTATTATTACTAGAATTGTTTGTGCAAAATTCATTTATACCACATATTTTCAATGGGCAGCAGGGCACCACTAATTGTGGCAGGTAAATAGTGCTGACTTTCGTGAATTTAGTGTAATTTACATTGAAAAAACTTTGCACTGAAACTATGCATTGCATAGATCAGGGGTGGTTCTAGGATTTGATCTTTTTCTTCTGGCCTGGTCAGATCACAGCAAAAACTAATACTAGCCTAACTAAAGCCGGGTTCACACTGTGCAATTTTGACCACGATTTGGCCATCTAAGACAATTTGGCAAATCCTAAAAGATTCCTCTGATCCTAGGCTAAAATCTGTAGTCTTTGATCGCTAGTTTGACATGTTCACAGACAGCCGATTAACGACCGTTGTGATTAAATTTGACCTCAGACAGAAGATTTGGCACACAGTCCTGCAGTGTGACTTCTCCTACGACGAACGTCAAATTGTCTCCGTTTTTCAAGACAAGCCATAGTCAAAATAAACACTAGAGATGTCTTTGTTAGCCACCATTTCAGGCTCGCATGTAATGCAGCTCACAGTCACCGAACGTATTTGGGTTGATGATGTAAAACTCCGAACAAGTTTTCTTGCATGCGTCCATTTTTAACGCGTCTTGACTTTCGTACATTCTGACATTAATGACAGCTGAGATCCCACAGCGTGACATGAGGATCATGTTCGTACAGTCTGACAAGCAACAAACTTAAAGGACTATTATAAATCGCACAGTGTGCACCCGGCTTAATATAAAGTTCAAACATTAAAGACAATAATAAAATAATAACAAATAAACAAATTACAAGCAACAGCACAAATAAATACAAGATAACAAAGATAAAAATTAAATAAACAATACTTTACAGTGTTTGTGAAAACGGTATTACTGTAAATTTACACAGATAAAGAAGTTAAGCGCAGTGCGTGATTTTATCTTTTCCTTTTGTTGTCTGAGTAACAGACGTAGGCTGGTAAGAGCTGTGCATGTAAACCTCACTCCCCTGATCTCAAGAGGTGCTCTAGAGACTGCGGTCTTTAACCTCCTTGTTAGAGTGCCCGACTCCTATGCCGGCGGACCCAGGTTTGAGTCCCGCTTAGAGTGGGTGGTTCGAACAGGAGGGGTTACATTTGATTAACATTATTAACATAGGAAACAGAAGGTATATGAGGCTGCTTTCACTTTAAAACCTAATGCACGGATCCATTATATTGACACACATCCGATATTTTCTTAACTGTTTTCGTTCACTTAAGACATAACCAACTGTGTTTATGTGGATACTCATCAAGACAGGCATTTTGCTGTCTGAGGCGGCTTTCTGTGTGCAAGCACAGAAACAATCTATCACAGCGCGCTAGTACTGAATTAAGTTACTTTCACTTGAATGGCTTAAAATCACTCGAATGTTTAAACTGATAAGACTCAAAAACACGTGAAAATTATAAACTTTTTTGAAGCAATACTGGCCCGATCTTTCAGATAGGTGATTATAGTTTTTAGGGGGGAATGAGATGACAGATAGGGGGCTAAAGCCCCCCTAAAAATGGTCTAGAACCGCCCCTGGCATAGATGCTTAGGATTGTGGATAGTTAATAAACGCAATTGTAACGCAGAACAATTGTGCAAAATCGCCCCACAGTTATCTAGACACTAGAGTCTTGCAGTGCAAGCTCTTTTTTCTTAAAGAGTTTGACGTGTATTTGGTCCACTAGCTCTCCAAGGCCTTCTCTTCTCCTCCCCCAAACCTGACTTCACTGCAACACAAACTCTGATCAAGAAACTAAAAAAAAAGAGAGAGAGAGAAACATCAGTGTGTGACAAGTTCTCTCCCTCTCATCTCTGCGGGAATCTGGTGGGGGCTTTTTGCAACCCACCTGGCCTCGACTGAATCAACTGCAGCTCAGCATCTATAATGAGGCAGAGCTCCTGCAAAATCAGCTAGCATGTTTTTAGCGCAGACACCCCACTTCTCTTGATCCTCACTCACAGCGAGGCCTGTTTTCATCCGCCCGTTATTGTTGGAAGAGTAGTTCACCTCAGACTTCTGTTTTTCCTTTTTTGTTTCTCTCTCACACTCCTTTTTATGTTTCAATATTTTTTTTTTACTGTGACCACCCGCTGAATGTGTCTTGGTAGTTTCTTTTCAACTCTATTCCCATAGTGGCCGCAGGATGTGCCAAAACAGTTTAAAAAGGAAATCTTCGTTCCATTTTTATCCCATTTTTCAAATGTCAGCCAGAACCACACATTCCACAAATCAACAATGCACTTTCTGTTTCATGACTACTCGTGACAAACAAAAACACTTTCTATAGCTGCAATAAACACCACAAACAACAACTCCACAAATAACTTTTTTTTTTCTGTTTAGAGCTTAAATTGTTTAAACAGAATCTGCTGGAAACATCTACATTTTTTGTAGTTCCCCTGATTTGGCTTTGTATGTTAACACTTTTATATGTCAGCTTGGTCAATGTGCGAGAAAAGCGGAAGGAAAAACTCTCTTATGTTAACAGTTTAGTGATTTGCATGTAAACCCTTTCCTTTGCAATTTCCATGTTTGTGTGGTTATTTATTTGTTAACACATTAGTTTAGGGTCCAACTCTCACTATTAACTAGTTGTTTATTAGCATGCATATTACTACACACTAAAAAATGCTGGGTTAGTTGGGTTGAAAATGGACAAACCCAGAGATCGGGTTGTTTTAACCCAGCGGTTGGGTTAAATGTTTGATTTAACCATCCTCTATTGTTTAAAAATTACTATATGGCTGTCTTAAAATGAACCCAAAATAGGTTGGGAATTAGAAATCCGACACATAATTACTAGAGGCAACAATAATAATCAGAAGGTGAACATTTATTAATAAGTAATTTATTAAATGTTGTTTAATTATTATTCATTTTAATTTATTAAATATATTAATAAATGTTAATTTCCAACATACTTTGGGTTCATTTTAAGCAAGCAATACAGTCATTTTTAAACAATAGTTGAGTTAAAGGAACACTCCACTTATTTTGAAAATAGGCTCATTTTCCAACTCCCCTAGAGTTAAACAGTTGAGATTTACCGTTTTCGAATCCATTCAGCCGATCTCCGGGTCTGGCGGTACCACTTTTAGCATAGCTTAGCATAGTTCATTGAATCTGATTAGACAAATGTCTCCATGGTTGCAAGGCACGCTCCCTGTGCAAGCAGGGGGTCACAGGCGCTGCGTAATATCATTGCGCCTGCTGCAGCCATGGTACGGCAGCAAAGTTCCTTGATTATTACGCCGGAATGAGAGTATAGTTCCTAGCCATATCGGCCTAGAAAATCACAACTTTTCATTTTCCGTCGGTCTTAGTACACGATGTAACTACAGAAGAGTCAAGGTTTAAATAGGAAAAATATTGAAACTCTTTGGTCATTTTTTAACGAGATACTAACGGTCTAATCAGATTCAATGAACTATGCTAAGCTATGCTAAAAGTGGTACCGCCAGACCTGGAGATCGGCTGAATGGATTCGAAAACGGTAAAACTCAACTGTTTAACTCTAGGGGAGTTGGAAAATGAGCCTATTTTCAAAAAAAGTGGAGTGTTCCTTTAAATAAAAATATCCAGCAGGTTGGGCAAACATTTAACCCAACTGCTGGGTTAAAACAACCCAGTCACTGGGTTTATCCATTTTCAACCCAACTTGGGTTGTTTTTAGCCCAGCATTTTTTTAGTGTAGGATATTAGCTGCTTATTAGTACTTATAAAACACATATTAATGCCTTATTCTGCATGGCCATATTCTACATCCCTTAATCCTACCCAATACCTAAACTTAAAAAATTAGTTCACTTTCAAATAAAATTAGCCCAAGCTTTACTCTTTTTTTTTTTTTTTTTTTTATCTCTGCCAGAACCACACATTCTGTAAAACAATAATATAAAAAAAAGGTGATTTGCAAAAAGCTCAACTATCTGAAAACTCCACCAACAATAATCCTGCGCCAGGCTTTGCTTCTTCTTTTATTCAGAATTTTAGAAAAAGTGAATAATTCCACACTACCATTTTGCGCTGCATTATGAATGTGTTGTCTTAGCTGCGGTAATTTCAGGAAAGCAAAGCGAGTGGAAACCCCGGTGTTTCACTTTAAAGCACCGATCTGGTGCTCACAGCTGGAAACCACTACCATAACAAATAATACATGAGCGGCTAGCAAGAGGGAGTGCAGTCTACGCCATACAAACAGGAATAAATCATTACAGAGCTGATTCAGTGCGAATGGAGGGAACCTGCAAAACTCTCTCGTACATCTGCCTCTAGACTCGTCACCTCTGAACCTCCTGAAATGAAGCAGTTTTCCCTGCTCTGCCATCTAACCAGGCGCTAAACAAAAGCATAATTTTCCATCATCATAATTACACTCTGCCTAACGTGAACTATTTTCAGCGCTTATTTTTTTACCAACCAGTCTCTCCGTAGGTGCCGCCTCAGAGACAGTCTTCGCCTTTGCTGTCATTCAGATTTCCCTCATTGGCCAAATGCTGATTGCGGAGTCTCGTTTTTCAGAGCACATCAATCATTCTTTAGCATTAGCGTTCAAAGGGCCAATTAGCAAAGCTCTGAGGCACTTAGAGTCACCGAGTGCAAGTCTTCGATTAGAGCCTGACCTCGCTGCAATTTGCATGGACAGCTAAGCATCAAATAAAAGATACAGGATCTTTCACATAATTACATCTAAATGGATATTAGGGTGGAACCTTTGAGCCTTCATCTGTGGATATGAGCAGCAACGAATGGAAATATATCAGTCTATAACAGTGACTGAAAACAACAATGGAATGGAAAGTTAAAGTGTATCATTAGATCAATGGCACCTAAAATTCTGCCATAGTTGATAAATTAGTGAGTGTGTAAATTTTACGGTGTGTCAGAAAATTCTACAAATCCACTGATTTCGATCAATCACATCACAAGGACATGGATGAAAATGCAAGGGTTATCTCCTTAAAACTGACATTTAAAAAAAAAAGTTACAGTTTTAATCATTGGTGCAATCCACTGAAAAATGATCATTTCAGAGGTGGTTTATTACTCGTTTGGGAAATTCTATTCACTGAATTTCTGCTTGATTGCAAACTGATGTATTTGGGTCAATGACATGACATAGGTCATTTTTTTTTTTTTTTTTTTTTTTTGTCCAAAGGCCTTAATAATAATAAAAAATAAAGACATCCAAAGTATGTAACAACTAGATCTCTTCTATTGAATCCAAAAGGTTTTAATTATATTTTGCTACATATAAAAGTATTTTAAAGATTTTGAAGTGTCAAAAGGTCATTCGGTTTAACCGTCCAAAGGCCAATACAGCCATTTCATTTGTGATTAAAATATCTTAAAATGTAATAAATGTATATATATATTTATTCTGGCATGATTTTATAACATCATATATCAACATAGTGCAAAATGGTACTGAAATTATGTGTAGAAGTCGTTGCTTTGTTATGAGAAAGAATGTCCGGAAAAATGAATTTTATTGATGTCATTCGGGGTAACAAATTGGGAAAAGGGACCATTTTGGATCAAGTCATGCGGTCAATATCATGTGACAGGATGTGACATCATTCAGACACCTGCAAAGGACCACATGGTCGTGAAGCAAAGTAACTAATTATCTTTTAACTATTTAAAAAATTCATGTTTTCACGTGCTCATACGCATGACCCGAAACATCAGGTCATTCGGTACAACCACTATAAAACGGAAAATGTTATAATATTTAATATAGCTAGCTAGATATCAGCCTGTTAGCATTGTTTTAAAAAAGATCGTCATTTGGTATAACCAAAATTGTCATTTGGTAAAACCAAAATTTTGGTTAAACCAAATGACTTTTTTGGTGACAAATTTTGTCCGTCTTGTAAAAAATGATGAAAACAGTGTTAATTGATTATAAAAACCACATAATTCCATTGTTAACACTTAATAAAACTTCAAAATTAATTATATCTCCATTATGTTTTTTTTTTTTTTACAATTTTAAAAACCTTATTTGTTAATGATCCATTTTTACCCGTCAAATGCTACATCATTGATTTAACCACAGGTAAACTCTGTTGTTACTGCATTAAAATTGTTTAGCATAGTAAAATCACTGTCATTAATATTATTATTAATAATCAAAATACACAATTCTAGTAACAGTTGCTGTTTTTCGGGTTTCCTGTGGTCACAGGATTGTACATATTGGCGTTTTACAACTTTAAAAGCAGCTCACCCAATCAAAATTTAAAATGCTTTATAATGAGCTGATTTTTAAAATCCTTTTAAGTTACATTATAATACAGGATAAATTTGCAGTGTCTCTCAATATAAAAGTCCAGACATTTGACTCTTTTTATGGTCAAATGAGTCTGGTCCCTTTCTCACACATGGCCTGATTTCACCATAAGAAAGAGGGTTGTTTAATGAGGCAGTGCTAATCACGCAAGGTCACCTCGGCGGCTAACTGCCTCTCCACGTCTACAGGTGCGAACACCGGTGTCCAGTCCTTTCTATAATATAGCTTCTTTTTTTCTGGATAAACTCTATTAAGTTCCACATAATTGTGTGTGTTCTCCATGGTGAATATTTGATACCCTGTTTGCCCTCTGACGCTGAGCAGACCAAAGTAATCAGTGCTGGGCTTGTCCGTGGATAGACATTGGTGTGTACTCAACGGATGGCCACTCACTGGACCAATTACTTTATTAATTATTAATTTATCACAAAGGTCAACTTCCCTTGATTGTTCCCGCAGAGCTGGTCAGGACAATGTGACTTTTGTCTCTTTGAGTAGCGGTTAATACTCACATCGAGAATTAAGGTGTCTAATGAAGAAAAAAAAAATCACACGTGTATCAAAAACTAGCAAGCGGCCTATATAGACACTTTAAGGAATCATAGGCTAAGATGCCTCATTTTCACTAAATTTAAAGACAGCATTGCATTTGTCCTTCAAAGAGACATTAAAGGGTTAGTTCACTCAAAAATTCAAATTCTGTCATTAATTACCTCATGTCGTTCCACACCCATAACACAAATGAAGATATTTTTGATAAAATCCGATGGCCCAGTGAGGCCTTCATTGACAGCAAGATAATTAACACTTTCAAAAGTCCAGAAAGCTACTAAAGACATATTTAAAACATTTCATGTGAGTACAGTGGTTCAACCTTAATGTTATGAAGTGAAGAGAATACTTTTGTGCGCCAAAAAAACAAAATAATGACTTTATTCAACAATATCTAGTGGTGGGCGATTTCAAAACACTGCTTCATGAAGCTTCGAAGCTTTATGAATCTTTTGTTTCGAATCAGCAGTTCAGAGCATTAATCAAACTGCCAAAGTCACATGATTTCGGTAAACAAGGCTTTGTTACATCATAAGTGTTTTGAAACGTTTCGAAATTTCAATGGTTCACGTGACTTTGGCAGTTTGATACGCGCTCCGATTCAAAACAAAAGATTCGTAAAGCTTCGAAGCTTCATGAAGCAGTGTTTTGAAATCGCCCATCACTAGATATTGTTAAATGAAGTCGTTATTTTGTTTTTTTTGGCGCACAAAAAGTATTCTCGTCACTTCATAACATTAAGGTTGAACCACTGTAGTCACATTAACTGTTTTAAAAATGTCTTTAGTAGCTTTCTGGGCATCTGAAAGTGTTAATTATCTTGCTGTCAATTGAGGCCTCATCGGATTTTATTAAAAATATCTTAATTTGTGATCTGAAGATGAACGAAGGTCTTACAGGTGTAGAACGACATGAGGGTGAGTAATTAATGACAGAATTTTCATTTTTGGGTGAACTAACCCTTTAAGATGGACCATTTCACCCAACATTTGTTTTTGTTATGCATTTTTATTAGTGAAGCACCAAAATTTCGGCAACTGAAAATTATTCGGTTTCGGCAGAAATAATTTTGGAGGGCTAAAAACATTGACTGAAACAGTGACATTTAATTAGAGCTTCTCTGATGACACAATTTGACTGTGTCAGTATCTATTTCATAAGCTACAACAGGTAAACATGTAGGCGGTGTGGACGCATTTCACCATAACAGTTTGTTCGGCGTCTTGTTGCCGAAAAACTTTATTATGACTGGTTTAATGTACATTTTGAAGGAAGCTACCTATGTAGGCAGCAAGGCAGCTCTTTATTTTTCGGTACAGAGCCATAGTATCTGTCTAAAACATGAAGTTTCAAATGAACAAGATCATTGTACACATTCGTTCAGTGTTGATAATTAAGGCTTAATGTCTTGTACCTCCTAAGAAGGCCCAGCTGGTGTCTCGTGTGGTTCTGTTTAATTTGAAAGTCCGGTGGTTTGTAATGTTTAATGTGTCATTTATACTGACCTTTAGTTAATGGTTCTGCCATACCACTGAAAAGGTCATATCTCTATTTCCTATTTATTGCCAAAATGAGATGCAGAGTGACCCTCTGCCCTCGTTGGTGCGGCCAGCTCACAATTACAGTGGTGACTGATTAAATTACCACCTCTGCACACCATTCATTCTAAGAATACCTCATTCCTTTCAAATGATCACAGACCCTCCACAAAATCTGACCTGGTTTGTTCCACCGAGATAAAAGAGACCACCTACACTTGAAACACTTCCTAAAGTGTACTGCGTGAGATGGAAGAGGCGGGAGCTTCGTGACTCACATGGATTTAATTAATGTTAATTCGTTTTTTGTTATATTTAAACAAATGCATGTTAATCTGGCCCGGTAAATTATGAATTGTCAAGCTTGTCTTCATTTACATTATATTAATAGTCATATTAGCATTAAGTGCATAATTAAATTTGATTACGAATAATTATTCACATAAATTAGATTTAGGCTCAAATTATTGCTGTTAAACTCTGTGGAAAGCTATTTAGCAATAAGAAAAAGTATTCTGCAAATGCTTTTAGTATTCGCGTCATCTGCGCATACACAGACACACAAGATCCATTCCCTTAAAATAATTACAGCCGCATTGATATTGAAATTTGCATAATTTAATGCCTTAGTCCTCCAAACTTAGAGGATTTGTCCTTCTCAGTTTACGCAATAAGCTTTACTGCACTCTGTTAAACAGGAATACACCAGTCACAAATCTGTAGTGTTGTAGTCAAGACCGCCTAAACCAAGACCAAGTCGAGACCAAGACCAGTGTGTGTCGAGACCAAGAGAAGACCAAGACCAAGGCAAATCGAGACTGAGTCAAGACCAGACTAGCACTCCTCAATTTCATCTGAAAGATCCACATTTACTGCCTGAGAAATGTCTTATTTTTAATCAATAATAACAATTAGAATAATAAGACTCTATATAGAGCTGTTGCCAATCAATTGAATTTACTAACAAAGTTCATCTTTACACTGCAGAGGTGGAACAGAAGTTGCATCTGAATTGGTTACAATTACAAATGCATAAATAATGTTGAGATTAATGGTTTAAAAATAAAATTTTGTTTATTGAACATTTGTAAAAAAAAAAAAAAAAAAACTATCACGTTTACAATTGTGCTCATATTTGTGAAAACAGCCCTCTTTCTTGTGATATTACTTAATTGCTAATTATATCATATGTTATAATATAAATATCAGGATCTTATGCAATTACTTTTATGCAATCATATCTTGAATTTTGTGGGCATTTTTATTAATTTTGGTGACATTTCTGACACAATCCCTTGTTGATTTCTGACCCGACACAACAGTAACAAAATAAATTAAATTAGAAATAAGTTATTGATTGCATTTGAAGCAGGAAGTTTTACATCCAATCAAATGAATGATGTTAAAGAAATCAGACAATGCAATGGCAATTTAGCAATATCCCTGCAGTCTGAGACCAAGACAAGACCGAGACCAAATGCGGCCGAGACCAAGACAAGACCAAGACCTTCAAAAAATGGTCTTAAGACCGGTCTCGAGTATAAAACACTACAAATCTGGGCACTTGTATTCATGTTACTCATGTTAAGTTGTTTACATAGTCAAATATAAATTGTGCTTATCACAATTCATTTTAAGCATTGGTTTATGCATTTATTTTTACAAAATTAAAAGCTATTGAAAACCATTTTGGGGAAACTGACTTGCCCTATTTGTGAGGAAAAAGAATGTGGCATGAGGTTTTTGAGGCATTAGGCCCGAGCTAAAATATTCTGTCAAAGTACAGCAGAATCATCTCGGTTTCTGTTCTAACCTCTGTTCCCTGATGGAGGGAATGAGACATTGTGTTGAGACTGACACTAGGGGTCGCTCTTGGAAGCCCCAAACACCTCTGACGTATTCAGAAAAGGCCAATGAGAATTAGTGAGTTTATTTTGCATGCCAGCCACTTCCCCGGACATGCGGGTATAAAAGGAGGCTGGTGTGCTCCACTCATTCAGGTTGGTGCTGAGGAGCCAAGACAGCATCTTGACCACTTCAGCATCAGGGTTGTGGCATGAGGGACACAACGACTCGTTCCCTCCTTCAGGGAATGGAGGTCACAACAGTAACCAAGACATTTTCTATATGTCAGTCACTTTGACGTTGTCGAGACTGACACTAGGGGTCCCTATACTAAACGCCACAACCAGTTGAACTATGTTGAGTTTTTGTGGTGCAAGTATCAAGTGAGCTCACACCATCTCGCAACCTTCCAACGGCCAGGGGACTTATCCTTTTTTATCAGTTGTGAAGTACGTTCTTATTATAAAAACTTATTACCTTCTCAAGAAAGTATGCGATTTCGGACACAGCCTTTATTTCTTGATGGATGGATGGATGGATGGATGGATGGAAGAACAGATCAACCATTTGAAAACATGGTTTAGTGTGAGAATGCTGACTGTAAGATGCATCTGTCTGTAGTTTGGTCTACAGATGGTGTAACATGAAACATACTCTGTCTGAATCACTACAAAAGCACATGCAGAGTTTCCCAGATATGGATTAGCGCTATATAGATAAAGACCATTTTAGAAAAGATAAGCATTGCATTGGAATAAACTCACACAGTCTGACTGTTGACGACATTGATTCCGGTTATATCCGGGATAAAGATAAGGTTCTGAGATTTACGACAACATTGGAGTCCTTCCACCACGTTGATGCTTCAAAGAATTTATGGGAAAAAAAACATTCTACATTATAAGATCATATTTGTCTTATCATCTATCACCAGATTTGATTGGACCACACATGTAAATATGATGGATATAGACATCCACAGTTAGTCTTTGGCTCGACAACATATTGTCTTCCAAATGTGTTCTCAGCCCCCACAAAACCATATGGGCTCTGTATATCAGAAATCTGCAGTTTTCTCCTTGTTTAGACTGTTTATTTTTCCTTCTAAATGCAGCTTTCATGGTTTCACAAAAGGGATTTGTCAAAAATTAAATAAATATAAGGAAAAGTATTCACAGAACAGGGCAAATCGACAGAAACAACATAATAGACCCTCCAGAGCGTTTGTTATGTCCTCTATTACTGAACCTCAAACGACATTATAAAACAACTTTCTTCCTCTTTGTGCTTTATAGAACGTAATCATTCATAATAATGAACACACTCGAACTCAGAGTGTGTTAGTGAGATTTGACGCAAAAAAGGTATAATGGTAAGAAGCCAGAGGCATAAACAGATATCAGTCTGAAAACTCACAGCCGAAACAGTCACATTAGAGCTCTTATCGCTTGAGAAACTCTGTTGTATTAATTAAATTAGAGTGACTGTATTGATTGTGATATTTTTTTCTGGCTTCCCCGTATTCTAGTGTGGGTCCTGGAGGGCTGTAATCTTGCTGTTTTTTTTCACAGCATTCTGCAGATTTGCCCTGGGGTTGAAAGTTTACCGCTGACACACAAACACACCAGTGCGCCACTAAGGGCCCCTGGGAGATTAACTGAATGAAGGGGGAGTGGAAGCGTGTGGGGTGAACGAAAGGTTGCGTCAACTGAGGGCAACACTCACTGCCAAGGTGTAGCCAGACAAAAAGACTAGAAATTTACATTTTACATTCATGTGATTGCACTAAGGCATCGTATCGCCTGCAGCGATGTTCCATTGTAGTTTTTAGCTGCTGACATATTTTGTTTATTATTTATTTCGCTCTTTTATTGTGGAAAGTGTATAATTATAGCTGTCACAGGCCTGTGATTTGGGGGGCCGTGTTGTGAGACTGGCCCAGGTGTTGATATGGCTGCACATGCTGATAGTGCCAGTCGCCACCCTGACAATTACAGACAGGGTGATTGCTTGATTGGCAGGGTTATATCTGGGCAATTATTTTGATTTTTATGTCAGTCAATCCTACAGTCGGCAGACCTTGCTTTTTTTACCCTCTCTAGTTGTGTTTCTTAAAGGCTTTGTTAACCTGAAAATCTAAATTCTCACATAATTTCAAAAGAAGCTATTTAGCAGAATGTCAAAGCTGCTTTTGTTTACAATTAAAGTGAATGGGAGAGATAGCTCAAAACAGACAAAAATAAATACCAAATATAGCTGTAAGCAGCCATTATGGGGTCAAGCCAAATAAGGACATAAAAGGAAATATTTGTGAACATCTGTGATCATGAGGTTAGGATAAAGCTGTTTAAATTACATCAGTTAAAGCACTTATTAACATGGTTTAAAACTTTTGAGCAGTAGGTGGCGCTATGACGAAACTCTGCATGCAGAGTCACCCCTCAAGTCATGCCTGTGATAGCATGTACCAAGTTTTGTGTCAATACACAAAACTTTTGCAAATCCTTTTTGGCGTGCTCGCAGTCAAATATGTTGACGCAGTATAAAACAACGCTTGGGTCTATCAAAAAAATTTTAATAACTTTTTGTCATGAGTGTCTGTAGATGCTACACCAAATTTCGGACAAATTTTGTAGGAGGAGTTTGAAAAAGTAGGTTTTCAATAAAATTCAATATGGTGCAGAGTAAGTATGGTGGAATATGGCAAATTTGGTATCGTAGGACTCAGCAAATTTAATTATGTAAGTTAAATGACAATATGTTGAATTTTTCATATGTTATAAGCATTTTCATAAATTTCATTATATCTCTTGACCACTAGGGTGCACCTAAAACTTTACGGGTTATCTCAGAACATGGCCTTGATGAATCATACCACGTTTCGTAATATGTTCATGCATTCATAAAACACAGCATTTTATGACAAAATTCAAAATGGCTGATGCCCAAAATGGCCGACCAAAGAAAATTGGATGTTGTTTAACTCTAAGAAGATTCTTCATGATTTTAGGACAAGGCATTCAAAAGTTATAAGCAAAAATAGCCATTTTTCCTATCTCGGCACCAGTAGGTGGCGCTGTGACGATACTGTGCATGTATCCTCAAGTCATGCCTGTAATGACACATACCAAGTTTGGTGTCAATACACTAAATCATTGCAAAGATACAGCATCAAATCCATTTTTTTCGTGCTCGCCGTCAAATACGAGAACGGACTGGCTGATCAAAAATCTTTTAATAACTTTTTGCCTGAAGTGTGAGTAGATACCTACATACCAAATTTCATGCAAATTGGACAAATGCTCTAGGAGGAGTTTGAAAAAGTAGGTTTTTCATGACGGAATAGGCAGTGTTGCCAAGTCCGCGGTTTTCCTGCGGAATTGGGTTACTTTTACACTGTTGCCACGGGTTGTTTTTAATGTCCGCGGGTTGAAGTGACCCCAAATAACATGATATTTAGCCTCTGGAATGCAAATTTTACCAGGGGAACCCAGCCAAAAATGCAGATTTTACCCCAGGAACACGATTTTTACCCCCGAAACACGACTGGGCTAGTTTTGGGCTATTGAGTAGCAATTGGGCGGTTTTGTTGTGAAAACCTGGCAACCCTGGTCATAGGGTGCATTCGAATCAGCATGAGGAAAGAATTTTGTTTCTAGGACTTACGCGTCCAAAGTTATAAGCATAAACATGAGTGAATCTTTGAACTGTTGGTGGGTTTGCGGTAGAGACTCCAAATTTGCTATGGTAACAATTTAGACCGTCCTCTATCTGTGTGCCAAATTTCATAACTTTTTACCATACAGTTCTATGGGCTGCCATAAACTCAAAAGTGGAAGAAAAATAATAATAAGAAAACTAATGATTTCAATAGGGGTCCCCTAATAAAGTAGTTTGTATGACCATAAGTCTTCTGAATTCATATGATATCTTTTTGTGAGGAAAAAATCAATTTTAATTAGTTTAAAATCACTGAAAAGTTGTATACACTAAAATAACGTCTTGAATCCTAGAAGAACATATTCCGAATAATGTCTATTGTATGGCTTGAAAAACTTAAACTAAAATGAAATATAAAAATAACAGCTAATTCAAAATATGAATAAAAAATAGAACAGTCTATAAAATAACACTACTCCAAAAAAGCACCATAAAAATAACATTAAAGTAGTTCATACGACTCATGAAATATATATTCCGATTCTTGTGTAGCCATCTATTGTTTCTCGGAAAAAAGGGGAATTGAGCTTGTTGAAAATGTCATACATTGAAAATCTGTGTTATTTTATAAATAACACCTTAAATCCCAGTTTGTACTCCTCACAAACCTACATCTTCAGAAGACTTTTATTATAGCACATGATTCATATGCTTGACAGCAAGTTGAATTACAGGTTTGGAACAAGATGAGGGGGAATAAATTTTGAACATTTTTTCATTTTGGGTGAATGATTCTTTTAAGCTTCAATGGTCCTTGATTCATCTGTTTGTGTTAGTCATTCATGGAATCACAGCTGCAGCATCTCCTGTTATTACACTCTATAATCTTACAGTTTCTCCATCTCATGTTTTTGCACCTGAAGCAATCTCTACCTAGACCACCACAGCAGCCAAGACCATTATCACTAAAGCACTGTTCCTCCGGCTGCAAATGCTGTTGATAAGGAACAGAAACCTACTTTGTGCCTTAATGAAAATGTCAGAAGACAAAAGGTCATTAGTGAATGCTGTATGTATGTGTGTGTGGCCCCTTTGCACCTCGGTCTTTCTCATGGAACATTTCCCTCGGCTTTCCAAAAGCCGACCTTACTTTTCATGTTACTTCAAGGACAACACCGCACATGCTCTTTCAGACTAAATAGAATATCCATGGCAACTAGGATGTGTTGCTGCAAGGTGCTTTGTGTGTGTGTATTTAGTGATAATTCATTTAATGAAAATCAATGAAGGTATTGCACAGAACAGTGTAGGCCGCACTAATACGGGTCGCGTTCTCAGATTAGGAGCGGCAGCCTCTAAACAAACTATTAGTTCTAATGAAATCTCATCAGTACATCAAAAGACAAGGTTTTGCTCCACGTCGTCTCAAATGAGCTCAATTAAATCAGGGCTTTTAGGTCTATTACAAACAGTGTCAGCAGACGCTACCTAAATAGCTTTCGGGCTGCAGTAAAGAATTACGCTCAGCATAACAGATTTTATAGAAACGCTAAGGAGACTTACCGCTGTCTACAAATTGCCAGTAATCTGTCTTTTGGAACTGTGGGAACCAAAAATAGAGTCTAAGATCAGAGTATCGCAGCAAAAATGAATTGACGTTGACACATCAACCACAACTATGAAGAAACTGCATGAAAAAGCAGTTATTTGGCTTGGACGCCTGAGTAATGCATTTCCTTCTGATGATCAACGATTTTTCCCCTCGCTTCTTTCTTTTAATGTCTGGGTGGTAATCGTTCCTACTTGTGAGGGGGGCATCCATGTCAGATATAGGCTTTTGCTTCTTAAAAGCTTGCAGTGCTTTAAGTGCAAGGGCCGAAACGCCTGAGTCAGCATCCGTGCAGCCAGTTCAGCGAGTGCGACGAGAGGCTGGAAAACACATCAGCACCTCCCCCTGTTCGATGAGACACGCTATACACACACATTTCTCCCCTGTGTTCATGAATTTACATGAGGTCAGTCATCTCCCTGACAATTTTCAGGGGCAGCAAGGAAATCCGGTTGTGGGGCAGAAATTTGATGTGATGTAAATTGCTCTAAATGCACGGCTGAGACTGACTGAGTTGTTACCAGAGCCGAAATTTTTCACTCTTCTGTAATGACGTTTGGCTCCGTGAGATCTACGGTGGAGGATGCTGTAAATAATGTACTTAACATAATTCTGTGTAGCTCTGAGGGTTTTGGGGCGAATTCGCTCGCCGTGGGATAATTTCATGCAAACAAGCCAAAGAAGCCACTTACATGCCTCAGCGGCAGTTCATTGGCCATCTCCAAAGCAAACCAATTAGCCAGCGACTCAACATCTGTCAGGCTAGGAGAAAAGTCTGTAAAGAATGCCTGTGGATTGGTGGGTGGTATTGTACGAGACCTCTGTATGGACCGAAACGACGAAGGCGTGTGTTTAGAAACCGTATCGCTGACATGAAGGGCTTCCAAGAGCTGCTACGCATCAAGAATCCAATGCGCTAAGCTGCTTGAGCTTTCAAAGCCAATTCAATGTCAAATCTTCCAAAATAAGCTTCAAATTCACAAATGAGTTCCGATGTGAATTTCTACTGTGGGGTTACTTAGCAGGGGTTCACTAGAAAGACTTGGGTTGGTTGATCTGGAAAGGGCAGAGGGATTTGGCCTAAAAGTGTTTAGGTGTCAAACTCACTGCCCGCACCCTCCCCAGGGAGTCAACATTGTGCGGAATTACATTGGCCACACAAAAGGAATTCTTAATTGGATGCTAATTAGGGGCACTGAACTGATAAATACCTTAGTGAGGCAGCTTTTATCCAAAGATGAGAAGATGAGAGTCAGGCACCCCTCTTCCAATTCCATTAATGAAAAGGCAGTTTTTGGTGGGAAAAATGGCTCGGCACTGGTCCCTCGAACACGCTGGTCTTGAACAAGGAATTGCTAACGTCAGTCGCCAAGGAAAGGGATAATGTCCACTTCAAAGGATGCAGTACGTACATAAAAATTAGTTATCAAAAATACGAGGCCTAATCATTCTAATTCTATGAGAATAGTGAAGATCACACAACAACTATAATGATATTTTTTCAGTCAATCAGAATTTACTTATCTTTAAAGAGCATGAGCATTTAAAGTGGCAGACCTCATAACTGCAGCACACTCATAATACACAGAATGTTATCGTCCGATATATATATATATATATATATATATATATATATATATATATATATATATATATATATATATATATATATATATATATATATGAAGAGTTTGTTTCCAAACGCTATAACTCCATTTTGATTAATTTGAGTAAAAAGGTGTTTTCTTTACCAAGAAAGTGGCAAGATGAAAACCACTGTTTCAAACTTTCACATAGCATCTTTTGGTTATAAAAACACTAAAAATTCAAATCTACATTTTGATTTTAAAAGGTTTATTATAAAAACTGATTATTTTTTCCTCAAAATGCAATAAATCCATGACACGTATTTATTTATTTTTTTTTCAAAATGCAATTAATCCATCAATATAAAAGTTATTTTTCATATTGAAAATACACAACAAAGTAAGTTGATTCACATATATGACAGCCTCTGAACTTTGCCAATACTAATCCTTATATACAGGCATTTTCCTAAAAATAATTTCAGTCATCGCTCCCAAAATGAATTCAACGAGTCATCTTGTTAATGTTATAAATGAATTATGTCTCCATTTGTCATTACCGATTAAAGAGTATCTGGTGCCACTGCACGGTTAAAATAAACATATTTACAGATTGGTATTAAAAACGGCTATTAAAAACTGTCCATGATTCAGTTTTGGGGACCGTGACAGAACTTTGATGCTGTCGTGGAACAAGCAACAGCCGGCATTTTTCCTCCTCCCGAATTGAGTGCCTCATCTTCTTAATCTCCTCGCGTAAATGATTACATTTCGATGACTTGCGTTTCTTCCCCACCGCAGAAACCACCACAGGTTCATCAATGCCGTCAAAATTATTCACTTTTCTGTTTTTGTTGATCACAAAGTACAAAGCAGATAAAAAAATTAGGATGCCAGGTGTATTCAGAGCGCCGCCATTACTGTTTACAGTACGTGGAATGGTGCACTGTGATTGGTTGAGTGGATATATCGCATTCTGCAGAGAAGGGAGACTGGCTTTTGTCACGTTTTGGAAAGAAAGGGAGAAAACATGACAGAATAACACAAAGGAAATCACATTTTGTGCAAAATTAATAAATGACTTTTCAATACCGACCAGATACAATACTGTACTGACCAGATACTGACCAGATACAATACAATACTTTTTTGAAAATGGCATTTATCGCGTTTTGGAACCAAACTCTTCATATATATATATATATATATATATATATATATTTTAGGGGTGTAACGGTACATGTATTCATCCCGAACTGTACGGTATGGATGACATGCAGTTCATGCAGTTAGACAACGGATACAGTTATTCACAGGCGATCCACACTCCAATCCAGAAGGGGGCGCATGCGGTAATGCAACGCTGTTTTGTTAATCGTCACAACAGGAAAAAGCGCAGAAGAAGAGACAAGCAATCGATATGTTTGCGGAAAGACATCAATAAAACAGCTTGAGAATAATATCTCACGTAGCATTACATTTACCTCAGGCAAGTCATTTAGTGTCCACAGCATGTTAGTTCACTAGAGAAATGAACTCTAGAGGGAACATTTCTCTAAATATATGCATATATAAGGTTATATTCATTATATTCACCTGTTAGTAATGTCTTATTATTTAATGTTTTATAAATTTGTCATGGAAACAAGTTATGACAGTAACTATGTAAATGATTATATTTAAAAAATGAACTGGAGTAATAATTTTATAATTCAATTTAGAGGTTGATGCAAAACCTGCCTTATGTGCAATTCACGATTTTTATTTATTTATTTATTTTGTTGTTGTTTTATTATTATTATTATTTGAGTGTTGATTATTATATCTAAAAAATAAATAACTGAATTTAGTAGTTTGGACTTGTTGTTAATTGTAACCTTTAATATTATAGTAATGTGCAAGAAAGAGCACCTTGTATATAGTTTACAGCATCAGCTGAGATAGTTTTTTTTTTTTTTAAAGCACCTCAAGCCAGAATTGGAACTGAAGTCGTCAGAAGTCCATATATCTGAGCACTTGTCCACACAGCTATTGCTCCGACTAATATCTTTATAGTTATCATTCTTGGTGTGAAGACTAAGATATGGCTGTGATATGTCTTGTTGGTTTTGGGCAGATTATGTCCTTCGTCACTTATGTTGTTGTTTGGCTCTCAAGAAACTAGTAGGTAATCGGAAGGAATTAGATAATATCTGCATGATGTCATATAAACAATGAGTCAGTAACTACACTAATTTACACCAGCTTTGAGTACAACATAACAGTTCTTGGCTCATGGAGGCGGTCATGACAAAATTAATGTGAGTGAAATTAATTGTGAAAATGAACACTGAAAGTATTCTTGAAAATACTATGAGCTCAGTTATCAAACTCCACTGGTCACACTGTATGCTTCTGATTCACTAAAAAGAACCAGCCAGGAATCAATAGCTTGGGAATCAGGCTTCAGTGGTTGCACTGTGTGTTACTGAAACATAGAAAAGAACCAGCTAGGAAGAGTCATTAGCTTGAGAACTGCACTGATTGCAATGTTTCATGCTGAACAGTAATGCAGAGAACATTTAGGGTGCTCTTGCAAGTGCAAGAAAATCAGCTTCATTTTCAACCCAGGCTTATTGGGAAAAAACATGCCTGTGACGGAATTTTTGCAAAAATTATATAATGTTGCTTCTTGTACATTTTGCAACACTTTCAAAGAGAAATGTCCAGTTAGTGGCGCTAAAAGCACATTTAATTTTCACTGAAACTGTGAAAGTAATGTATCACTTACACTAAACTCTACCCTAAACCTGATAGTATTAAAGAACACCTATAATGCCCCTTTTCACGAGATGTAATATAAGTCTCTGGTGTCCCCAGAATGTGTCTGTGAAGTTTCAGCTCAAAATACCCCACAGGTCATTTATTATAGCTTGTCAAATTTGACCCTATTTGGGTGTGAGCAAAAACACGCTGTTTTTGTGTGTGTCACTTTAAATGGAAATGAGCTGCTGCTCCCGGCTCCTTTTCCAGAAGAGGGTGGAGCTTTAACAGCTCGCGCTTCGGATGCACAACAGCAACAACAAAGCTGGAGAATCTCACGCAGCCAAAATGAGGATTGTCAGTAACCGTGTTCAGCCTTACATTATTCAAACCGGAGTCGACACTGATGGAGAGACTCAGGAAGAAGTTAAAACATTTAGAATGAAACTGGATGTTTCTGAATGGTTAGTGGATAAATGCCTTTGCAAATAAACATTGCATTTTCAATGTCTTGTCTTTACAGAAAACGTACACAGTTTTTCAAGACAATCAACTTTTACACTATTCTACAAACGTGTGGTTATACAGTATATAAACAAGGTTTAAAATAGACGACAGACATCTGTTCTCTAAAACAACAATAGCTTTAGCCACATTTGTTGTGGAACTGGCTAACAGGCACATCGACTGAAATGGTGATTTGCTCAAAAATTATAAAAAATAAACAGCGTGACACTTACTTCTTCTGGAGGTGAAGCTGGATCACGAACACTCTGTACAGATCCATCCTTGAGTAACAACTTTTTAGCAAAGCCTGCCTTGTATTGCCCCTCATTCACAAAGCAGTCTGGAGTGAAATGATTTGTGCAGACATAAACGAATTTAGGTCGATTTTGGGGTGCATTGCCTTAAAAAAAAGAGTGGGTGGTTGTGTTCATACACTGCCAACACACATTTATGTCCAAACTTCATGTAAAAGTGGATTTTGCATAATAGGTGCCTTTTAAGAGAAGTAAACGTGAGATAAAACGCAAAGAAATGTAGGCCTAAGTATAGGTACTTTTTGGAGTTTTACAAAAAGCTAGGTACAGGCATGTTTCTCCAATGTTGTTTCCATTTTATTGGAAAACAGGTGATTGTAAGATACCTCATCCTGCACTGTAATACCACAAAACTGCAAGACCCTCCCCAAAAAACCCCTAGTACATGCATGCATCTCTGCTGCCTCATCGTCGCATTGTTGCCATGGAAACCTGAGGATGAAAAGAGTTACTTGTAGATTAAATGAGATATTTGAAGTACAGACATCCTTCAAAAACACATGGCTAAAAAAGTATAAGCTCTTTGGATAATATTCCTCAAATTCATGTAGATAGAAACATTTTCACCCAGTCAGCCTTTGATGGGCTTTAGGCACATTGATCAAACACTTCAATGTGTATCAGTGTACTAACAAAGTCGCTGAATGCAGCATTTTTCACCTCTGGTTATGATAAAGCTTTCAGTAACATATTTATGAAACTGTGAAATAAGAACATGAAATATGATTTTCCTCAGCGACGACTCTGAGTAATGGAAGAGATCCAGTCGAGTCATCTGTCACATCTGCGTGTGCGTGTTTGTGTCTTCGCCAGACTACTTTGAAACATTTCTAAAGACTGCTACATTTCCTCAGGCTTCAACAGATGAGTACACCGATGACGGGATGACATCCGAAAACGGTTGAGCCTATCACATGCTTGCTGCCGGTCGGTGCGTTTGTGTGTGTATGTGTGTGCGGGCTCATGTTTGTGTGAATGTCTCCTTTACAGATGGCCGCTCTCTGAAGGAGATTAGACTGGCTAGCCTTCCCTATGACGGACACGGACAGAACATCCCAATTCCCTGAAGGAACGAGCAACTAAGATAACAGGCATCCAAACCGAGGAGGCAGCAGACACATAAACTGTTTCCCAGTCTGTCTCAATCAGAGTCCACTGAGCAGCCAATATAGAGTGTAATTTATTGTGCACCTTGTCCACTGAATGAGGCCTAATGAATCAAGGAATTAGAGTGTTTATGGGTGGCAACAATCTCTGTCCCACTGCTTCATTATAGCGCACTGAATTGCATGTTCTGGTAATGGACAGGCTTGGGGAACGGCAGTGCGGAATAAAGTAGCCTTCCAAACTACAGGCTACTTGGAAATTTAATACAGTTAAGCTAAAAATACATTGTAAGCTACCATCAAAAAAGCTTTACATGCACTGTTCAATTGAACCAATTAACCAAAGTGAATCGGTCTTCCTACAGACATTTAAGAAGAGCATGTTTGGTTTCTGCCTCAGTTTGCCTTAGCTGAAAAGCTAACACGGTGTCCTAACCAAACGCCAGGGTTGCCAGGTTCAAAACCTGCCCAATTGCTACTCAAAACTAGCCCAAAACCAGCCCAATTGCGTTTCGGGGTGGGGTACCCCGGTAAAAAACGCTTCCAGGGGGTAAAATCCACATTTTTGGCAGAGTTCCCCTGGTAAAATTCGCATTCCATGGGCTAAATATCATGTTATTTGAAGTCGCTTCAACCCGCAAACATTAAAAACAACCCACGGCAACACTGTTAATATAGCCCAATTCCGTGGGAAAACCGTGGACTTGGTAACACTGCCAAAATTCTAGCAACAAGCAGTTTGTCTGTCCACACCAGAAAGGACGCGACTATGAGACGCGACAAAATCGATCAAAAACCACAGCCAATCAGAAGAGCGTGAGGGTGGGCTCTCTTGGGAAGCGCACAGCAGTCACACTGAAATGGATGAGTAGGCCTACATAATCAAATAAATATTACACAATTTAAGCATTATTTAAAGTACATCCTGAGTGCCTGAAACAATCTTTGTTTGTTCACAATGAGTTGACAGTTTGAACGTTCTTGTGCCCATCTATTTATTTTCATGATCTGAGGTGAATTATCCACGGTTACTTTAAGGACAGCAGAAAGAACAGAAAATGATATTCAAACAGGACATTAGACGCTTTTAACAATAAATAAAGCTAATAAACAGTACTTATGATTATCATTGCCATACTCTGTGTTCTTGTTCCAGCTGCGGCGTCGCAGAAAAATAGAAACCGTTTCTAAAATAGAATCGTTGCGTATCGCCGTCGCAACTAGTTAGGACAAAAACTCTGATTAATATGGAAAAGATACCTTTTATTGCACGTCACTTCTGGTTAGGACACGGTGTAAGAGTGCAATAAGACACAAAAACCAGGAAAATGTAGCTTGTAACTGGAAAAGCTACATTATTATGATAACAGCGGCTACCAAGAAATGTCCAGTCATTATTACTACATATTCTACCTACAGCTACTTTCAGTTAGTTATTCCTTATAGAATACTTGGAACAGCATTTCATAACCCGAATATAAAATGTTTCCTGGTACAGCTGTAAAAATGGATCACATCTTGTAAAAAAGGGAATTACTACACAATTTCTAATGTTACTAGCAGCCACTCACACAGAACACATTTTTGCACTTAAGAAAGAAATAAACTATATTTTTATGTTGTTAGCTTACAAACATGTTAACAAGAAACATTTGAAAATATGCCTGTCATGTCTCCTGTGTGCTTCTTGTGAGGAATGCTATTTGTCATTGAATTAGTTTTTATTAAGTGATTAAATCATTTGTGAAGGAATATATTTTTTAGGTAACCCTCCAATTCTGTTAATGGATAACTCAACGGGGGTAAAGAGAAGAAAATGCTTGTCATATTTCAAGATTTATCAGCTGATCTCCCACCGGACTAAAGATTAACCAGAGCTCCATTGTGTTGGTCTGTATACCTATTAACCTTCTTTTCTCAAGATCCCATGGGTAAACACACAACCACACATGCACAACACGCTTCATGGTATCAACCCTTGTGGTGATTAGACATAATTCAGCCAACAGGCCCAAACTACGGAGCTGTCGGGATGGAGGTCAACGTGTGTAAATATCTCCACACTTATTAATGTGTCAACGTTCTAATGTGGCCACAAACAGCCCACCGGGGACCTGTGGTGAAATAAAAATGGGTGGCTGAAACAAGGTTCGCCGCGCCATTATTTTTACACGTCTTTACGACTCAATTTAGACCGTGAGGAAGTAAAAGAAGCCCATGTCAAAGACAAGGGTGCAGATGATTTACCGGGCCTGGATGTGTGTGCGTGACTGCAATAGCTCTCTCGGCTGGCGTGGGTGTCAGCGAGGGAAGTCTGCTAATGAATAGGGCTTATTTTGATGAGTCTCTTTAACCTTGGTTAAGAGGCCTGGATGCACAGGTTCCGCCGGGGATCAGGTACGCTGTCATGGAACACTCAGTTTCCTGGCAGAAGCTTCTGTCTCACATGAGCGCAAAAAATGCCATTTTTCCCTTCCTAATTACCCAAACAGTCTCAATTAAAACTCGCATTTTAAATGCAAATGAATGAGCTTTTATCAAAATAAGTCTCTTTTTTTCCCACTACCCAGACTTCATATTCCAGATGGACGCCATGGTTAGGAATTGATTAGTTTTTTTTATACCTCAGTTGTTGTTGTTTTTTACCAAGGTGGTATAATGGTAGCTTGGCTGCCGGGTTTTAATTGTGTTGCAGCTTTTAGAAGAGAGCCGGTAGTGTCTGTAATGACGGTGACTTGCCTCGCATCGGGTTATTTTGCAGTTGTTTCGGAGCTGCTGGGGCGTACTAACACTGGAGGAGAGCGACAGTCAGTAATTAAAATTCTGTTCAGCATGACAACGCTGTTTCATGCCTCATTTTTCACACACAGGAGGAATACACAATCCACACCATGAACACAATAAGTAAATAACAGACGAACACTTACTGTCATAAGAGACATGCAAATGAGCAGAGGGAAATGAAATCACAGCCTGCCATGTTTATGGTTTACATAAACGTATAGTTTTACATGTAACACTGTGCAGTTTACACTGTTGCAGTTTGGTGTACCTGACATAAGTTGATATGTTGTATTAATGGTGATATATGGAATATTCATGATAAGTTTGTGATGATTTGCTGGTGATTAAAAAATATCAACATTGTCCTTATCATAATGGCTTTAATGCACGTTTTACTCTGCCATTAAGATTCCTGAAGAGTCTGTCATTAGACTAGTTTCATGGTGCTTCCTTGCAAATTGCGAATGTAAGAGTTAAAGTCATCACAAAACATTATTCACAACACAATTAATTTCCATAATCTGATGTATTTCCAATTAAACAATATATTTTGACAAACTTTTTTTTTGGAATAATGTACACTGATGAATCATAACTCTTATTTTGATATTCTGTTTTGTTTCCTTTAGTTCTTATTTCCCTGCTGTTTAGTTTCAGTTTTCATGGGTTACTGATTATGTCCTTGTTTGATTCTATGGTTACTTAGGATTTGCAATTGTGTGTGTGCATTATGTTTACCTCGTATTTCAAATCTCTGTTATGTTCAGACCCTTGTCGGTTCTCCTTTATTATTTACATAGGTAGCATTTCTCTTATGTTGTTACTGTGATCCCCCGAGTATTTTGCAATATTAATAAAGACTGTCTATTTGTATCTTCTTCGCCTTCGAGCGTGTTCACTATGCGTTAGAGAAGAACCGGCCCCCTCAAACTAAATAAAAGAAAAGTGATGGACTTATCAGCAGTATACCTCCTCCAAGAGGTATCCAAGAGGAGCATTCCCTCGAGGACCACAGGAGAGATTTTCTCAACCTGGCGTGCCTGACATACTATCCGGACTACTCCCTCTGTGTGTTTTATAATACCAGCCTCAACGAGCTGTCGAAGGCATGGTCCTTGAGGGACTTTTGTGGATTATTCGTAGACAGTGCTCCTGCACTGCGGTTCCCGACACTGTGAGGCAAAGGAGAAGCCCTGCACCTGCCACGTACCTAGAAACAGAGCCCAAGTCCGCCACTGACCAAGCGTTAGAGCCGAGTCTGACCACGGAATAAAAGGCAGCCACCGCGTCCATCCATCCTGGAGTCAGAGTTAGCCACCATGTCAGCTTCGGAGTGAGAGCCTGACTCCTAGATCATCTCGGAGTTTATGCTGCCCAGTCCATCCTAGAGCCAGGAGCGAATCATTGCCTGATAGACCTGTGGTCTGTGGATTGAGTTCCCTCCCTACTCCCCACCCTTGAAACCCACTACTTATCTGCCAATCCCGTCTTGGCTGTTTCAATGCTCCAGGCCCGTCCGGAGACCTTCCTCCTCTAGTGTTCCTGCCCAGTTCCCTGGTCCCATCCCATGGATCTACTGTCTTTGCTGGTGTCGTTCAGCCTCTCGGATCTGCCCCTAACGCTAGCTCTATGCAACTCTCCGGCTCCATCACAGGCCTCCTGATCCTCAGATCGTCATGGTATTATGGATTCCCCAGCTTCACCTCAGGCCTCCAGGCCCATGTCTCCGTCTCGGCCTGTCAGCCCATCGGCTTCACCCAAGCTCAGCGCTTCCCATGGCTCCACCATGGCCTAGGACTCCTCCGGCTCCCTCGTCCATCCAGCTCTGCCTTGGTCAGTCATCGCTCTGCCTCTGCCACGGACTCCTCCAACTGCTCCTCGATCCTTCACTGCTTGGGCTTCACCTGGCTCCTCCTTTCTTCCGGCTTCCCCATCGTCTCCCCTGTCTGCTGAGCCCCCATGAGCCAGTGGCTCCACCTTGGTCTTCCAGGCCATGAATGTCACCCTGGTCCGTTGGCTTCTCAGCTCCGCCTGGGTCTCTCAATCACTTTTGGCTCTGTCAGTCAGGCCCAGCTTCCACCCGGACCTTCAGCCAAAGGTCCACCCTGGCTCCTCCTGCAGTCGGCTCCGCCGTGGTGTCTTCCTCTACAGACTCCTCCTGTCCCCTGTCCATCACCAGCTCTGTGCCCTCCACCAAAGCACCTCCCTCCCTCCCTCCACAGTTGGAATGTAGTCTGGGAGGGGGGACTACTGTAACAGTTATGGACTCTTATTTTGATAGTATGTTTTGTTTCCTTTCCTGTTTCCCTGCTCTGTTTAGTTTAAATTTCCTGGGATACTGATTATGTCCTCGTTTGTTTCTATAGTTACTTAGGATTTGCATCTGTCTTTCATTATGTTCACCATGTTATTTTTAGCTGTCCAAAATCACTTGTTACGCTGCTTGATACTGCAAACTTGTATTTTTTACTTTTAATCTATTGTCTTAATTATAAACACGCTGGTTTGTAGAGCAAACAGTTTTACAGTTTACTGCACTTTGATATTCTTCTTGTTATTTTCCTATAGAGGCTAATAAATTTGAAGTCTCACACATTCATGGAAAACACCTTACTTCTGCGTTAAAAAATAAGGTGGATACTCCCTGTTATGTTTATTCGCTTGTTGGTTGTCATTTATTATTTACGTAGTTAGCATTTCTCCTACTGTATGTTGTTCCTGCGATCCCCTGAGTATTTTGAATCGTTAATAAAGACAGTGTATTTGTATCTTCTTCACCTTCGTGTTTGCTGAATGTGTGTTACATCATGCACAATAAGACTAGAAACATGTGTTAATAAAGAAAATAGCAAATGGTTAATTCTGATTTCATGATTCATTTTTGTCTTCACTTGAAAATGTTCATAAAAGTCCCAGCATCACATTTTTTTATGTATTACAAATTAAAAATATATGTAGGCAAATATTTATTGTTATATTTAAATGAAAATAAATATTTTTTACTGTTTTATTTAATTTTACACAAATAAATTTTGAGATTGAAATTATATACTGAATGTCACTGAAAGGCTTAAACATTTTTGCTGTATCACCTAGTACTGAGACGTATCTACAAACTCAAATACCCCTAATCAGATCAGATCTCTAGGTGTGATTTGTAATAACGGACACGTTTGGGCATTTATCACAAGCACACGGCTGTGAATTCAGTGACTAGTTAGTATGACTGAAGGCAGACGCGTGTGGGTCTCCAGGGATGGTGTCCATGGGGCTCGTCAATTATTGCCAGTCAGTTATCAGCGTTTCTCCCGGTATGTGAAGGTCTCCACGGCTCCTCAGCATTTAACCTGGGCCTCCACACTCTTGGCTCTTTCATCAAAAGCATCCAGCCTATTTTGTTTCCCAGCACCGCTGAGAGTTATTGCTCATGACAACAACTGCAGTTTTCTTTTTTCTGTTGCTCACTCTCTCTCCACTTGCTGGGATTGTATTACCCTGTGATATTCTAGCACTCTCTATTAAATATGCATGAACCCTAGAGATGAAATTAATTTTGGGAATGCTCACTTTTGAATGTTCAAATATGCCTTCATCTGCCTTTGTATCAAACCTTGAATGTGTAATTTCATTTAGGATAGAGGCAGTAGATTAAAGCAGCACCATTTTGGCCAGTGATCAATGCAACGCTGAAAACGAAACGCACCAAAAAAAAATGATATCAGGGGGTAATTTGGATGAAAACTGGGGTTCAGTTGAAAGATATTTCAGTAAAGACATGTCTGGAATAAATAAATTAAAGTAAATGTTCACCAAAAAAAAATGAAAATTATGTTAACATTTAATCACCCTCATGCCATACCAAAACTCTTTTAAATCTGCATACATTCAAATGTTGGAACATTAAGATATCAATTGCCCTGTCTTGTGATGGTGTGATGGTGTTATTTTAGTAATATTAAGATACTATTATATTTTGCATTAATATTTTATTTTATATTTTCTGTTTTCATTTTAATTTTATAGTAATTTAGTTGTGTGTTTTTGCCATTTTTATTTAGAGTTTAGGCTGCTGACTTATTGCCTTGCTGCCCTGGCAGCATTTATGCACAAATATTCTTCATGAAACTGATTTCAGACAGACATCTGAGGCAGCATAATGGTTTAGGATACGTCTACGCTGCCTTCAAAAATCAATTAGATGAAGGTAATCTCGGGAGACAGGAAGTAAAACTAAACATTGGATTCGGGCATGTCCTGATGCCTTCCTACCTTAAAAAATGCATCCTCTGTAAGCAGCATTTTTAAGATTCGGATACAGCCAATGTTTTAAATGGGATGACTATGAACACAGTGTTTTAGGCCAAACAGAGGGGTAAAAACTGAAAGAAACTGCCATTCAGTCAGTTCCGCACAACCCCCCGAAGCAAAACGCCGTTTTTATAGTTTTACCATGATGCTGTTTAAAAAGTAGACAAAGTACAATACAATTTTCAGTGATAAACCTACTCTTACAATAACTGTTCTTTTAATAACCTTCTGTCGATCCGACTGTCCGTAGACGGGGATGCAAAAATACGGAAGTATAATCTGTAGTTTTCACGAAAGTCCTGGAGCTGTCAAAAGTCGGACTTTTGCCGATAAATAAATGGGAATTTCCTGGTCCAGGTAAGATGAAGAATGAGTAAACATTGTTTATTTACATATACTACCGACATTGTAACCAGGGTTTTGAGTTTTTTTGCTCACCAGCCACTGTGGCCAGTGGTTTTCCAAAGTTACTAGTCACTCAACATTTCCACTGGCAACAATTTTGACATCGATACCATGGGGGAAAACTGTTGTATAGATATTTTTAATATTATCTCATAATTTGGCAGCAGGTGTATTAGGCTGCTGTCACTTTAAGACCTGACGCACAGATCCATTATACTGTTACATATGCGTTTTCTTTCTCAACTGTTTACGTTCACTTAAAACATAACTGACTGTGTTTACATGAACACTCGCCAAGACCGACATTTTGACATTATTGTGTGTATTTGACTGTTTATATGCAAATAACACTTTATGTCTGCACACTTAAGCACAAAATCTGTGCAATCCCACGCCAAAATGCAAGCCCTGTAACACCAACAATATTCATCCACAGCAAATGAAACAAATGAGTGAGGGAAGGCGAGTTTGTGTGTTTTTATACTTTTCTAATTTTAGAGCTCATCCACATTCATGGCTTTTCACTTCCACTGTATGGAAAAGAGCAGCTTGAGCATTCATCAAAATATTTCCTATTGTGTTCCACAGAGAAAAAGTCATACAGGCTTGGAAAAACATGAAGGTGAGTCAATGATGACAGAACTTTAAATTCTGGGTAAACCAAGCCTTAGATCATCCCCACAATCTGTCATCACCGTGTCGTTGTTGTCATAGGCTCCAGCTGTGAAGCTTCCCGTAAGTCCCACACTCACCAGAGTTGAGTTCCAGCATAAAAGCAAAGTGTGTGATTGGTTCCACACACACATTCACTCTAACTACATCTGCATAATTACATTCTGCAGCAGGGAAGTCTCTCTGGAGCCATATTGTTTGGAGACCAGTCAAATCCCCTCTCAGGCAGATAACCCAAAGGCTAACCACAGCTGATTCGAGAAAGGCATTTTTACTCTTTTCCCCTCAGAGTTATAATTGGAAATCCAGTTTACCATCTTTTTATCGATGGCGAGACTATGAGCCTAACTGCTACCTTGATTGGGGTGCGTCAATAACAGTTGGGGTTAGATGTGGTGGGTCGCTAGTAGGCGACCCCTCGGTTCTTATCAAGTAAAGTGGTTTTTGATTAGTGTTAATGGGGATTGGTAATGGCCTTTGGCTGTTACATGGACGGTCATGCTTCAAGTCATGGCGCACTGTGGGAGTTGTTTGTTGTTGTGAATGCACACGCATAATTGCTTTTCTCAAGGGCACATAAGCCATGCGTCGCTCTCCTATATTGTGTGTGCGCAGAGAAAATCATAAATCCATTCGCAGTGTTTTGCAGCCAAGTTTTTCAAGTAATGCTTTAATGTTTTGTGCTCGCATGCACCTGGGTGGTACAAACAAGACAGGTTAAACTGCATCGGTGCATGCGCTTTCTTTTCGCCTGCCACACTGAATGCCTGCCATTTGTGTCGAGCTTCGCCCTTGCATGATAATGCATGCTTAATATTATTCTTATGAACTGCCAGTGACTTCATATGTTAGCCAGCACTCTGTCAAATTAATGTCAATTCCATTAATGGCGCTGTCCATTTTCTCGCTCTCTCCCTTTCGCCGCTCGAAGTTTCTTTCCCCGGTGTGGTCGCAGTGGGCCGCCGCCGCTCTGCAAAGATGAAAGACGGAGAGGAGAGAATTAACGTCCAGGGTCATTTATCAAGAACGGGACCCAAAAGTACAGATAAAACTCTGCCGATGAAAATCTGTCCTGAGAAATGTCACTGAGATATTAGGTTTAATATATCAAATCATGGGTCTTCCCAACAGTGCTGAGCCAACACCAGTTCACCGCCTCATGCTGTGCATAAACACAGTGCTGTACGATCAGCTTTATAATCTACAGGAAACGGTCAGCATGCGGGAAACGGCGAAGGCAGCAAAGTGTCGCTAAAGGTGTCGTGATTGATGTCTGGTTTTGCGAGCTATCATTTGTCCTACAATAAAATTTGAGAATCTAAGCAAACTATCAGTTTGCTATCTGCCACATGAGGGATGAGCTCTTTTCTAACTCTGCGTCTCTGTAGTCGTGATCGATGTTTCGTTTTAGAAACCAATGTGGAGAACAGCAGCTGTGATTGTTCAGAAGACAACGCAAGTTTTGATGAATGCTGCTCACCTGCATTCTGTGCAAACTCAAAGTTCTTAATGAATTTGAAACTAAACCTGATAAACAAAGTGTGAGAGAGTTAGCCACCACTTACCAAACTGGGCCCAAGAGATCAAAGTTTGGCTGGTTAGCACGGTCCAGTTAATCATCTTCGGTTATTTTTTCTACCCAAGTCCTGGGTTGAGCCTTTTGGGTCATTTTATGGGGTTATTTTTCCAGTATTTAGGTAGTTTTTTCGTTACCCAGCTCCTGGGTCAGACGTAACAACCCAGTGTTTGGGTAGTTTTTGTTTTACCCAGATCCTGGGTCAGACGTAACAACCCAGTGTTTGGGTAGTTTTTGTGTGACCCAGCTCCTGGGTCAGACATAACAATTCAGGTGTTGAGTTATTTATCGCGGGGTTTTTGCGCCCACTTCAGGAAAGAACACTGCAGCTCCGTCAAACTGGTGCATGTCTTCAGTAAAATACAGGTTTGTGTACATTTTATTTTATCTAAAAATTCATTATTGTTCTGTATATCATTTAATTTTATGCAAAGCAACATACAGGGGTGTGATGTGAGTCACCTAAACAAGTGTCGCGACGGTCTTTTCGCATGATGAAAACGCCTGATGCCTTGCATAAAATCTTACGATTTTATTCGAAAAGATACAGAATATAAATACTTAGGATGTTAAAATATGTTCTCAGAATTGTACACTGATTATTTATGGACAGGTTATGGAGTCAGCATTTGAAACGCTTTTTTCGGCTACGAGTGAAACGCAGGGCAGCGATCTAAAGTTAGCAGTTCCCCCACCGAACGCGAGCCATCTCCGGCACGAGATCCAGCGCCGTTACGGTGGAAACAGAACAACAAAGACTGGTCCATTACACTTGAATTACTTCTAAATGTTTATTTTTTACGTCCAATATTTGTTAAATGAGCTTAAATGTAGGCAAAATGTATTAAAACTATATAAAATATGCTATACTATAAAATATGATCAAAAATAAAGGAATTATCATGCAAGCCAGTGGTTCTGTGAAGAAAAAAAAAAAAAAAAAAGATTGTACTGGTAGTTTTTTTTTTGTTTGTTTGTTTTAGTTTTAATAAAAATCAACCTTTGGAAGTGCTTGTAATTAAAGAAATATCTATAAAGGATAAGGGCCAGGAGTTAATTTCTTTCTTCTGCTGAACATAAAAGAAGATATTTTGAAGAATGTCGGTAACCAAACAGTTAAATGGCCCCATTGACTTCCATAGTTTTTTTTTAGTTTTTTTTTTTTTTTTTTTTCATACTATGGAAGTCAATAAGTGCCCATCAACTGTTTGGTTACCGACATTCTTCAAAATATCTTCTTTTATGTTCACCAGAAGAAATAAATTCATGCAGGTTTGGAACAACTTGAGGGTGAGTAAATGAATTTTCATTTTTGGGTGAACTATCCATTTAACTGATTTTATATTTGTTGCCATTTAAAGAAATCTTGCTACTATCTAATCTAATTCTTGCTTAGTAAAATAGCAAAATATTTCATTTTGGCCAGTAAAAATGATGCCAAGGTGCATAAAAGTCTGAACTACTGGCTCTCCTTAGCCAGCAGAAAAAAATAAAAAAATAAAAAATCTTTAAAGTTGAGACCAGTTGATGAATATGAAAAGCATTGTTCCTTTTCTTCTCTGTTTAAGCAAGTGCTGAAAAGCAAATCAGTAATAAGGCTCTTGATACCATCTCCAATAACAGACGAGAAAGCAGTGAAGCGTACAGCCCTTAATCAATGTAACATCCAGCGTCAGATACTGTACAATGTACAGTACAGCACAACAGAGATTTGTTCAATCTGCCTGCAAAAAAAAGCATCAAAAGTCGCACATTCATCATTCACATTTTATCGAGCCGCAAAAGCTGGAACATTACGCCAGTTTATTTCTTCATGGATTTATTCATTCATAAATATTCATCCTCCACATATGTCACACACACACACACATGATTTATCTGAAAGAGAAATATTGCTTTTCTAATATTACACACCGAGATTTATTGTCTCTCATTACCATTGTTATCGCAGTAGCTTTCAAGTAATCTATTTTTACCACTATGGGCGTTCACTATTTACTGCACAGGAATATCATTCGGAATCATACATCTTTCTCCAGAAATCCATATAAGTGTGAAATCAAAGGCAGAAATCTGCAGCACAAAGCATTCTGGGACCCCACAGTGCCTGAATTAAGTGTCTCTTTAATGGAAATGGTCTATTTTCCAGGGCATTAGAATGATCCAGGCCTGGAGTTTAATTGGAGCGCTGTGTTTAAGAGGAGTGATGTATGAAAAGAAGTTAAAGTCAGGCAAGTCTACACATCTGGGCTTGATACGGACCCTGAAACGGGCCAAGGCTTAATCAGTCAGATGAGATCAGATTGTGATTTAAGACGGAAGGAAATAACAAGGGAGAAATGAAATGGTAATTACTATTGATTACCTATGTGCATATGACCCCACAGGCCTTGCTTTGCATACTTAAATCAACTTAAATAATTGGATTTGCTAATTTTTGTATGTGTAAGCGAGAGTGTGTATGGCTAGGACTATGAAATACGTCCATGCTCACTGATAGAATAAAAAAATGAATGAAGAAATTATGCAACTTGACTCTTGTGATGAATTACCTCACCTTTACCTTGTGTTTTGAACGTGCACTGGATTTATTGGTGAAGTTTGGTACATCGGTCACTGCATTGCACTCGATTTAACTTCAGCAGACAGTAGATTATGATGTCAGGGGAATCATTTATTATGTGATCCTTCTTTACAAATAAATACTGCATATATACCACGAGCACACAGTATGATCGCGATCAGGAGGTAAGAAGTAGTTGTGGTGTGCGTCTGACAGAAGCATGAGTGACCATGCTGCAGAACACGTGCTCAAGGCTCTGTTAGTGTGATGATGCACTGCTGCCCCCTACTGGATCACTAGAGCATTAGTACTAGCAAACGATAATTATCATACAGACTTTACCTACGTTCTGCACGAAGTTAAGAGCTTTCCTAGGTCAACATATTTTGTTGACCCTGGAACAACATGCCTGTCCGAAATTGTAATCCTAACCATATCCCAACCCTTAAATCTAACCCTACCCATAACTTATCCACAAAATCAGAGGGAAATGATAGGTGAATAACACTGATGTAGAAGCATTTAACCCTGGATGTAAGCCTAAACTTATCTCTCAAATCTGATTGGTTGATTGGAATGTTGTTCCAGGATCAACAAAGATGTTGATCCAGGAACATGTTGCACTTGGTGAAATCAGGTTCTGCAATATGTTCTACATAATCTAAACACACTCATTACTATACATACTGTAAACATTACATGTTACAATAGCGTTTCAAATTTCTCAGTAAAAATAAAGGGTATATTAGAAGTTGCCACACAGTCATTTGGGCACAGAACTAGCGTTGAGGAAACTACAGCAACAAACCTTCGCTGGCTCGAACTGGGCTGTGTTTTCCAAAAGCAAGTTGATCATAGAGATCATTGGTGGCAATAGTTCTACAATCAAACTAGGCTCAGGCTACGATTCTTTTGGGAAACGCAGCCCTGGTCAGTTCTGCTGTGCTGTAGGCTAGCTATATTTTATGTTGCATTCATGTGTTAATAAAATTGATAAAATAATTGCTGCAGGTTTGATTCTTATAGGCTGTATTTGCACATAATTGTTCACTTAAACAGATCATCCCGATATCTTAAAACAGTCTTATTATTGATGCATGAGTCATTCCACGAAACCGGTACGATTTGGACTTACGCATTTTTAGATTTTTTACCAAAATATAATACTTTTCTGAATACCCCACAACATGAATGACATATTTAACTTCCAGAAAAACATATTTTCCCATCTCAGGCATCAAATCCCGATTATTATTGGTCATTATTTTAAGTTATGGACACTATGGGATCTCTCGGAATAAAATTATAAAATGTATTTGTGATAAAATCAACATTTTCCTATTAATCAGATGTCCATCACACTAATTCAGTAATTGCAAATATAAAAGTTACATAAAATCTCACACTTTTGCTATACTAAAGCCTGAAATGGGCACTTTTTGTGACAGCAACCTCATCATTTTTGATCAAAGGCTTAACTTCAGAATTTAAACTAAAATCAATATTCTTGCTCTGAACATTTCAGACAGAGTTCAACAAACCTTAAATTAGTTTTTCATAAAGTTAAAAAATAAATAAATAAAAATGTAGGTGTGACGGGGTTGTGATTTTTTGCCCAAATTGGCCACTGCTCTAAATCTAGTGAATAAATGGAGAGCACATGGCATGCATGAAATCATGAATAATGTTGAAATAACAAAGATAATTTTCACAAGTAATAGTTTTCTATCATTAATTGATGTAATGGGGTTGAGTCATTAAGCTTGACAAACACAATTTCACAACATTTTTTTAGTTATAATTATTAAAGAAGGTGGTAACTTGCCTGTGTCTGCTCACAATGTTGTTCAGAAGATTTCTATGATATCACTTCCTGTTAATGGTGTCACATAAGTATCGGTTCATTATTTTTATAGGGGGAGAATGGTTTGTGTAACGGGGTTGAGGGGTTACTGAGGTACGGAACTAAATAATGTGATTTTAATGAATAATCATGAATTTACTTAGAAAAAAAAAAACATTACCAGCAAAAAAGCACAGATGGATATTTATGGGAATGGCAAAATGTATGGACTTTTTTCTCATTTTATTATTCATATCCCAAGTACACTTTCATAGAAGGCCTTGAGGGACATGACAAAATAGGTGGTGTCAACTGAAAAAAACAAAATAATTGCTAATATAAAGATAAAATGTATGTCATATTTTTAAACAATATTAAAGGAGACATTTCAATTAATACAAAAAGCTTTTAAAATATATATTTTGGTGACCCAATAGATAAAATACACTGAAAAAGGTCAGAGGGACTCAAATCGTACCGGTTTCGTGGAATGACTCGCATAATGTATTCAATCACAATAAACATTACATACATTTCTAATGAGCCCCGTTCCATCTAACATGTACTGACCTGTGCGCAGATTAACTCCATCCTCCACTCCTTTAAGACAAATGTATGGCCTTGTCATTTGAAACTTCAATAATTTGGATTTAATCTACATTTTAGCTAAATGTAGTTTCTCTTCACTTTTTGTCCACAAGCAAGTTTAATGAAGCTTTTAAGTTATACTGAATGCGGATTGGTTTGAATGGTAACCTCTAACAATGATTGAAATCCACAGACTTGGCAACACTTTAGCCTCTGTTGTGCCACAAGCCACCTGGATGCAAATATTAATGTTGCATCATTTGAATATAAATTGTGATTGGTCAGTTTGGTAAGCAGAGAGGAAAGTTTATTGTTTGTTTGTTTGTATCAGCCAGTGTCAGAAATTAACAGATTTGATTTAGGCTTTTATGCACATTTACAGTAAATGCTGATCTGCGAACATAAACATAAGCTCAACCGTATATGTGCTTTGATGTGCGAGAACAAACCTCATTGGTTCTTGCGGAAGCTCAAATGTGATGCATAACACACAGAATGGACCTCATTGGTTCTCACATGTCAAGCAAACATGCTTGAGCTTCTGTTTACCATAACTAATGTGTGCTTGATAGATGTTTATATGTGAATAAAAGCTTTAAATCTGTTCACCATATAAAGCGACCGGGCCTCTTCAGAAAATTTGGACTAAACCGCTCGATTCATATGGATTAGTTTTATGATCTCTTTATGAACTTTTTGAAATGTCAAAGTGGTAGTTGCTTAGACTGTCAGTGGAGAGACAGAAATCGCTCAGATTTCATTAAAAAGATCTTCATTTGTGTTTCGAAGATGAATGAAAGTCTTGCGGGTGTGGAACAACATGAGGGTGAGGAATTAATGACAGAATTTGAATTTTTGGGTGAGCTAACCCTTTAATCATCTGTATATTGTAATTTGTGAACAGTGTTATCATCTGAATCTGTAAGAAAGTGATAATCATTTGTCCTGTAAAGATATTAAATGTGTTAAAAAGTGGAAGTGAAGACACTTCTACTGCTAGAGGAAAGAAATAATATAATAAAACATAAATCAAAATGAGTAAATTATCAGCCTTTGAGTACAAATGCATTGTCTTCACATGATGTCATGATTATTAAGGGAGGGTTTTGTCTGTCAAAACATCATAATGACCCTTTTACTGCTAATGAAAGGGAAACGTTATCTGATATTAATCCGCTAATTAAAGGTTCATTTTAAATGACTTGGTCCAAAGCCATGAGCACAACCCAGCATGTCTGGACTGTTAAAAAGCTCGTGGACTGTGATAGGGACATTATTTCAGTTAGAAAACATTAATCATTTTTTATTATTCACATATGAGGTTGACAGCATTAATTTTTAGCATCCATTAATAAACTGGAGTATCTCTGGCATTGTGATAGAAACTATGATGAGTATTTGATGTTTATTTTTTAAGAATTAAAGGTTTTACATTTTTAAATGTTTTAAATTAATATTGATAATATTAAGAAATGTTTCTTGGGCAGAAAATCATCATATTAGAATGATTTCTGAAGGATCATGTGACACTGAAGACTGGAGTAATGATGCTGAAAATTCAGCTTTGATCACAGGGATAAATTACATTTTAAAATATATTTAAAATAGAAAACAGCTATTTTAAATTGTAATAATATTTCACAGTATTACTGTTTTTACTGTATTTTGATCAAATAAATGCATAAGAGACATAGCATAAGAGACTTTCAAAAACCTATGCAACAAGTCCGTTCGTGAAATTTCCTCACTACTAAATATTCACGGTCAACTGTTAGTGGTATCATAACAAAGATGAAGCAATTGGGAACAACAGCGACTCAGCCACAAAGTGGTAGGCCACGTAAAATCACAGAGCGGGGTCAGCACATGCTGAGGTGCACAGTGCACAGAAGTCGCCAACTTTCTGCAGAGTCAATAGCTACAGACCTCCAAACTTCGTGTGGCCTTCAGATTAGCTCAAGAACAGTGTGTAGAGAGCTTCATGGAATGGGTTTCCATGGCCGAGCAGCTGCATCCAAGCCTTACATCACCAAGTGCAATGCAAAGCGTCGGATGCAGTGGTGTAAAGCACGCCGTCACTGGACTCTAGAGCAGTGGAGACGTGTTCTCTGGAGTGACGAATCACGCTTCTCTGTCTGGCAATCCGATGGACGAGTCTGGGTTTGGTGGTTGCCAGGAGAACGGTACTTGCCTGACTGCATTGTTCCAAGTGTAAAGTTTGGTGGAGGGGGGATTATGGTGTGGGGTTGTTTTTCAGGGGTTGGGCTTGGCCCCTTAGTTCCAGTGAAAGGAACTCTTAATGCTTCAGCATGCCAAGACATTTTGGACAATTTCATGCTCCCAAATTTATGGGAACAGTTTGGGGATGGCCCCTTCCTGTTCCAACATGACTGCGCACCAGTGCACAAAGCAAGGTCCATAAAGACATGATGAGTGAGTTTGGTGTGGAGGAACTTGACTGGCCTGCACAGAGTCCTGACCTCAACCCAATAGAACACCTTTGGGATGAATTAGAGCGGAGACTGTGAGCCAGGCCTTCTCGCCAACATCACTGCCTGACCTCACAAATACACTTCTAGAAGAATGGTCAAACATTCCAATAAACACACTCCTAAACCTTGTGGAAAGCCTTCCCAGAAGAGTTGAGGCTGTTATAGCTGCAAAGGGTGGGCCAACTCCATATTAAACCCTACGGATTAAGAATGGGATGTCATTAAAGTTCATGTGCACGTAAAGGCGGGCGTCCCAAAACTTTTGGCAATATAGTGTATTTCTACCAGAAAGACTCGGGAGGCAAGATAACGAAACAATGATATTTATTACATATAAACAAAATATAAAAGATAACGTTCTTTGGCGTAGGCCCCGTCCGTAGCTCACGTCCTGAGGGTTGCGGACTTTGCGTTTCCTGCCTGAAGCTGAAGGCAGGGGCGTAGCCGACCCCCCGGGAGGTATGGACAGGGATCATCCTGGTGGTGGTGGGGAGGATGGAGGTGGAGGTTGGCGTCAGCATCTGCGAACTCAGACATGTGTAAGTACCGATCTTTTATACTCTAAGTGTTAGATAATGATTGGTTAGATCTGAAGTAATGGGTGACGTAACATTTGAGTCTTCCCGCAGGACTTTCATTTTAAGTATAAAACAATTAAGAGATAAGAAAGTATTTCTTATATTCTATGAAAGTGTATATCTCTTATTTCTTTTTATTTCATTCCTGTGAAAAAAACAAAAACAAAACTGAACAGTAGCAACAGAAAGTAATCAAATGTAAAACCACTGCTTAGTTTGTCTTTTGTTGTTTGATTAAAGTTGAAACAGACAGCAGCAGGTTTATTAGGCTGCTGTCCCTTTAAGACTGAATGCACAGATCCAATATACTGTTACACATGTGACTTATTTCCCAACTGGGGGGTGTGGCCTGATTCGCAACCAACTTTTGTCCAAAAAATCCTCAACTGTGTAGCGTCATTACGATTATTTTACTGCTCCTGATCTCAAGTAACGTTTGATCTCGCAAGTCTCTGTGAGATCTTGTCTCACTGTGAAAATAGTCTTGTTTGAGATCTCCGCAGAACCGATCAGCGGTGATCACTGAGAGATGCATGCCGGTTAGAAATGTGTCCGAGTGTGGTTCGACTTGCTTTGATGTCAGGCTGACGTATGTCAAAAACTCTTGTGACAGCGAGGCGGCCGTGTCGGACTCTGCAGTCAGGCGCAGTGTCTCCACCGACTGCACTGATCAAAAACACGCTGGGAAACAACTTGCTCACGACACAGCAGTTAGTTCACCCAAAAATAAAATTTCTGTTATTAATTACTCACCCTCATGTCATCCCTCATCTGTAAGACCTTCATTCATCTTCGGAACAAATATTTTTGATGAAATCCAAGAGGTTTTTTTATCCCCCCATAGAAAGCAACGTAATTACCACATTCAAGGTCCAGAAAAGTAGTAAAAATATCATTATAATAGTCCATGTGACTACAGTCTAATAATGAGCTGGTGTTCTGACGTAGAACACGGAAGCGCTGCACTGTGTTTACAACGTAGAGTGTAGCAGAATTGACAGGGGAGAGAAGAAATTGATGAATAAAGTCGTTATTTTTGTTTTGTTTTGTGTTTGCCCACAAAAAGTATTCTCGTTGCTTCATAACATTAAGGTTGAACCACTATAGTCACGTTGACTATTTTAACGATGTCTTTACTACTTTTTGGACCTTGAATGTGGTAATTACGTTGCTTTCTATGGGGGATAAAAAACCTCTTGGATTTCATTAAAAATATCTTTATTTGTGTTCTGAAGATGAACGAAGGTGTGGAACGACTTGAGGGTGAGTAATTAATGACAGAATTTTAATTTTTGGGTGGACTAACCCTTAAATGCTTAAACAACCATTATGTATTGTTCTCTTTTGATTTTGATCTTGAAATGTTTGA
>NC_067242.1:2310000-2375000 GCF_019924925.1 Ctenopharyngodon idella | reverse complement strand
TAAGATATTCTATATAAAAGATGTTTACATATAATCCATAAGACAAAAAAATAGCTGAATTTATTAAAATGACCCAGTTCAAAAGTTTGTGAACCACTGATTCTTAATACTCTGTGTGGTTACCTGGATGATCTACGACTGTTTTTTTTTTGTTGTGTGATGGTTGTTCATGAGTCTCTTGTTTGTTCTGAGCAGTTAAACTGAGCTCTGTTCTTCAGAAAAAATCTCCAGGTCCCAAAAATTCTTCAGTTTTCCACCATCTTTTGCATATTTGAACCCTTTCCAGCAGTGACTGAATGATTTTAAGATCCGTCTTTTCACACTGAGGACAACTGAGGGACTCAAACACAACTTTAAAAAAGGTTCAAACATTCACTGATGCTCCAGAAGGAAACACAATGCATTAAGAGTCGGGGGGTGAAAACATTTGAACAGGATGAAGAGGTCCAAATTTTTCTTATTTAGCTTGAATATCATTATTTTTTTTTTTTTTTTCATTTACTGCCCTTCGGAAGCAACAGAAAATACTTGCATGTTTCCCGGGAGACAAATTAAATACAATTTACCTTGATCTTCAAATTCCAAATGTTTTCACCCCCCATCTATTAATGCATCATGTTTTTTTCTGGAGCATCAGTGAATGTTTGAACCTTTTTTAAAAGTTGTGTTTGAGTCCCTCAGTTGTCCTCAGTGTGAAAAGACGGATCTTAAAATCATTCAGTCACTGCTGGAAAGGGTTCAAATATGCAAAAAAAATGCTGGAAAACTGAAGAATCTGCAGGACCTGGAGATTTTTTCTGAAGAACAGAGCTCAGTTTAACTGCTCAGAATAAACAAGAGACTCATGAACAACCATCACAAAACAAATAAAAACAGTCGTAGATCATCCAGGTAACCACACACAGTATTAAGAATCAATGGTTCACAAATGGTTATGAATGGGGTTATTTTAATAAATTCAGCTATTTTTTTGTCTTATGGATTATATGTAAACATCTTTTATGTAAAATATCTTACTCAGGACAGTATTAAATTTTTTTATTATCTCCCTTATTTTGTTAAAATTCGTAACATTTTCACAGATTCTGCAAGTGGTTCACATACTTTTTCTTGCCACTGTATATATTGGGACGCCTGCCTTTACGCGCACATGAACTTTAATGACATCCCATTCTTAATCCGTAGGGTTTAATATGGAGTTGGCCCCACCACTTCTGGGAAGGCTTTCCACAAGGTTTAGGAGTTTGTTTATTGGAATTTTTGTCCATTCTTCTAGAAGCGCATTTGTGAGGTCAGGCAGTGATGTTGACGAGAAGGCCTGGCTCACAGTCTCCGCTCTAATTCATCCCAAAGGTGCTCTGTCGGGTTGAGGTCAGGACTCTGTGCAGGCCAGTCAAGTTCCTCCACACCAAACTCACTCATCATGTCTTTATGGACCTTGCTTTGTGCACTGGTGCGCAGTCATGTTGGGACAGGAAGGGGCCATCCCCAAACTGTTCCCACAAAGTTGAGAGCATGAAATTGTCCAAAATGTCTTGGTATGCTGAAGCATTAAGTGTTCCTTTCACTGGAACTAAGGGGCCAAGCCCAACCCCTGAAAAACAACCCCACACCATAATCCCCCCTCCACCAAACTTTACACTTGGCACAATGCAGTCAGGTGCCGTTCTCCTGGCAACTGCCAAACCCAGACTCGTCCATCGGATTGCCAGACAGAGAAGTGTGATTCGTCACTCCAGAGAACACGTCTCCACTGCTCTAGAGTCCAGTGACGGCGTGCTTTACTCCACTGCATCCGGCGCTTTGCATTGCACTTGGTGATGTAAGGCTTGGATGCAGCTGCTCAGCCATGGAAACCCATTCCATGAAGCTCTCTACGCACTGTTCTTGAGCTAATCTGAAGGCCACACGAAGTTTGAAGGTCTGTAGCTATTGACTCTGCAGAAAGTTGGTGACCGCACTGGCATGCGCTGACCCCGCTCTGTGATTTTACGTGGCCTACCACTTCGTGGCTGAGTCGCTGTTGTTCCCAATTGCTTCCACTTTGTTATGATACCACTAACAGTTGACCGTGGAATATTTAGTAGTTAGGAAATTTCACGAAAGGACTTATTGCACAGGTGGCAACCTATCACGGTACCACGCTTGAATTCACTGAGCTCCTGAGAGCAACCCATTCTTTCACAAATGTTTGTAGAAGCAGTCTGCATGCCTAGGTGCTTGATTTTATACACCTGTGGCCATGGAAGTGATCGGAACACCTGAATTCAGTGATTTGGAGGGGTGTCCCAATACTTTTGGCAATATAGTGTAGATGGATAACTAGAGCAGAATCGAGCTTTCATGCTTTAAAAAAGCGTGGCTTTGGCTAACGTTCTGGCAAGGTTGCCTTAAAGTTATGAAGAAACACTCTTCCAGTAATGTTAATAGAACATTCATTTATACATATCGTCTTTAATAATGTTCTTAAAACATTATCACAAAAAAACATTTATACAACGTTCACGGACCGTTTTTTCGGAAATGTTTTAGTTTGCTTTTGTCTAACGGTTTTTATATGTTACTACTTGTTTCAGATCATGCAGAGAACATTCAAAAGTAACAAAGTAAAATTATAAAATGGAATGTTTCCTTATAGTTTGTATAACCAAGAAAAAAAAGGACTTTTCACACTTTAAATAGTTAATCCTGGGTCATTCTAAACCCAGAGTAAACTGAATCCTGGGTTGTCTTGCTTCACGTTTCACACTGCTCATAATTTACCCGGGGTTAACAATTAATCCTGAGTATTCATAAACTGACGTTTCACATTGTACATTCCTAAACCCTGGGTTAACGTTCTTATTTGCATATTTGCAGTGTCGGTGTCATTGATTGGATAAGCGCAGCACGCGACCTGTTAACATAGCTTTAGCATTGCGCATCCTCGTATTGCTGACTGTACTATCAAGTTTATACTGAATTGACATTTCGGACTATAAAGGTAAGAATGAAACGATCTCTTCTCCACTCAAATTGCTGCGTTTTCTGTCGGTATTTGACATTTTTCCTCTCAAACGTTGAATATGCAGCGTTTCTGTGACTGTCCAAAGCAGGAAAATATGAGGCACGTGTTGCTAAGCATCTAGCTATAACATTCCCACATCGTTTCACACTGTACAAGTTTGGCACCGCAATGCAGGGTGCTAGGCCTGCTCCGGAGCAGGGTTTCATAACCCCGCTTCTAAATTACAAGTGTGAAACGTTCCTTTATCTGGGGTTAAAGCGGTGTTTAGAATGACGATAACCCGGGCTTAAGTGCTGTGTGAAAAGCCCTAAAAGGTTTTAAAACATTTAAAAAACTGGATGTTTTGAGTGTTCAGGGAACATTCGGAAATAACATTGTCGCTACTTAATCGTAACGTTAGGAAAGCGTTCTTAGAATATATTTTTGTTAGCTGGACACAGTCCGAAGCCATATACAAGAACTTTGTGTGAAAAATCGGCCAAAGTCACTGAAAATCAGTGTGTATGTTCTTAAGTTGGAACTGATTTATTTTGGTAATGTTGGTAGATTTGTATCTCAAGTTAATTTCCACTTGGCCTCAAAGACGTGGAAAACAAATGGCGGTTGTAGAGGTTGTGGAGGAAGGCAGACTGTACTGACAGAAGTGTTTCTTCAATCAGATCTTCACCGTCAAGGATCTGTTACAGCACTACTGGTTTGGAGGTTCAAAGTGTAATGGCAGCATCCACTGTCCACTAAATGACTGGAATATAGACAGGATTATATTATTTTTTTGACAGTTTTAAGAATTCTGTATTACAGTATTGAGAACCTAATGAGAATCACCAAAATAAAATAAATAAATAAAAAATAGCAAAAAATAGTATAATAATATTAGTATTAATATTTAGCATAAAGGCAATTAAGTCTCTTTTAAGACATTTAAGATTTGTTTGTATTGTGACATTATTTTCATGTCAATTAAGCACATTGAAATACATACATAAAAAAAATACTGTCCTAAAAAGCTTAATTGTCTATTTCTTTCTATTTCTGAACTAACAAAAAAATGTTACTTATAGTTGCCTGTGCAGATCTATCTATCTATCTATCTATCTATCTATCTATCTATCTATCTATCTATCTATAAAGCAGTGCTCTAGGATGTAAGTTAAATATAGATTTAATATTAATTATTAAATTTAACATAGCCCAATTTGATTTGCTTAGGAACAAGTAATAGATTAATAAGACCAAAGATTTCCCGTTTTATGTACCCAAAATGAGTTATATCTCATATTTAACCACTATAAGATCCAACGGCAAATCCCTGAAACACTGGCCGAGATGAAGCTGTTCTCGGCGGGTACACGAGCACTGAATAGCTGCTGACGGCCTGGAGCGCACATCTACGAAAACGTCTAAACAAATTGTAAAATAGGCGATATGATTAAATATGCGTCACATATTTCAGGTCTAAACAACTACATTCTCGCCTAAAAAACTCTCAAAACTACAGTTTGTGGTACAAGTGTAGTATTTGTAAACAATACGGTGGATTTGTTTGGCCTCCATGACTTTAGTGACACAAACGGTGAAAAAGTAGGAGTGCTGTATACTAGAATATCACACGGCTCTCAGCAAATCTGATTCAAGAACCAGAGATAACTGTTGTGTGTGTGTGTGTGTGTGTGTGTGTGTATGTGTATATATATATATATATATATATATATATAAAATGTTGCCATCTAATAATCTAAACTAATATTAACCTAAGCATTGTAGGCATGATACTGGTGTGTGTGACGGGATAAATGGGCCTATAGACAAAACCGTCTCTGTCACTGCACCATCAGCATATGGCGGGGTTAACAGGCAGGTTAATGCAATGATGGCTCCCATTCGTCCCTCCATTTCCCCAACAGCTGCGCTTGATAAACCTAAGAAAACGGTAACACATGCGAGCTATTTAGTGGGCGGCACCCAACAAAGGAAGCTTTTAATATAAGGACATCCAGCGGGGCGTGTAATTGTCAGTGAATGCAGGAGCTGGGTCTAGGAGTACATGCGTGATTTGGGGATGCATGTGTACATGTGTGTGTGTGCAGTTAATACTTTTTTTCTCTCTCAATTACGGGAACTCAACAAGCCCCTCCTTTGGTCGCACAATGTGCCGTGATGAGGTTGGATGGTGGACTGGCTCGAAATCAGACACAAAATTAGAATTAGAAAGGGCGGTCTAGCGGACAGACAACCTTGTGATATTTTTGTAGATAGACATACAGGCAGTTTGGTTGATCTTATGCAGACTTCTGTTTTAATTTGTGGCTATCCAACTGTAAACAAAGAAAGACCACATACATACAACATTTAAACCATTTATAGCCTATATATCTCATGCTTTATTTAGTGTCACAATGATGAAGTGGATTAAGGCTAATATTTTAATGCCAGGTCTCAATAATAGTGTCTGTGCCTTAGTCTTGAAACTAAGCCAATCCATGGCAGGTCAAATATAGGAAAATAAAAGACTTTGCTTTAAGTCCTTTTTGGCCTGTCGAAGAAAACACTGAGCAGAACATAATGATTAAAGAAAAGAATTCAAAATGAAAAATAATAACAGAGGATTAAAATAGAGCGGGTAAAAATATACGTTGGGGAAACACTACGCTCTACAGTACAAGAGACATGTAATTTTAAACGGAGGCTTCCATGCCTCTGTAAGTAATTATAGCTCTCAAATAGACAAAATGAAATGAAATGATAAAATACCACCTATGCCCGTCAAAAGAGTCCTGCTACGTTTAAAAGAGCAATATGTTTGGGCACAAACGCATGCAAAGTGGCCATTTTTAGACTTTCTGGGAAAGCATGAAAAAGAATTAACTCTCTCACTGCCGAAATTTGTACAAAACAACAACTTGAAAAATACTTAAAGGTATAGAAGCTTGTTTTCGTCAAGAAATAAAAAAAAAGGGGGGGAGTAACTGTGACTTTTTTATCTCACAATTTTGATTTTTTTTTCTCAGAACAAGAGTTTTTATCTCACATTATTTTTATGAGATAAAAAGTCGCAATTACCCTTTTTATTTTTATTTATTCCTCTGTGTGTATTCCTTAGTTTATAATTTACAACTCTGAATTCTCTCAGAATTGTGAGATATAAACTCGTAATTGCAATCATCAGTGGGGTCCATTTTGGTTCCAGATCAATTGAAACATTCTTCAATGTACATTATTTTGTATTCCACAGCAGAACGAAAGTCATACCACTCTTTGGAATGACATGAGTGAGTAATTGATGATGGAATGATCACATTTGAGTGAAATATCCCATTAACCATCAAGACTTCCTTGGTCAACCAGCTTCACCAGAAAAATCATGTTATTCAACCAGCTTCTCCAGCTACAACTTGCTGGTTCATCTTCTAGACCAGCGCTTAATAGCGTAAGTTCATGCCAATAAGATTATTCAGTAAGATAAGTTTGTCATAGATAGTGATCATGATCTATAGCATGAGATCAAATATGCCCCTAAATGGTCTATAATCTGTTCTCATGTTCTTTGAAAGATATGTCAAATAAGCCCAGCTGCGCTTGAAAATGGTGCCATAACAAGGTTAGAAGAAGATGACAGATGTCCCAAAGTGACACATGATTGAGAGCAGTGCCTGGGCCCCAGTATCAGATCACACCAAGCTTTGATAAGCCTACTGTGATGAATTGACTGTCAACTTGAAGTCAGGACAGTCGAATTTCCTTTAATCAAGATTCTGACGTTGCTATTGTAAGTACAGTGTAAGTGGCATGATGTAGGCCTGTTTTATAGATGGTGATGAAACTTGGTAATGCTGAATGACAGTTTTGTCCCTATTTACACCACTCAAATGCATCATGTTTGTCACCCATGTCAGATTTACAAAAGAAGTAGCCGATCTCTGCTAGTACTTTATTTACAGTAAATAGCATTTCAATAGTGAATACTCTGCTAAAAAATAATGAACTTCATATACTTAATGTGCTTTTTTTGTGGAGTCACATGTAAATACGCACTGCTAAGACAAGCATTTAATATATTATGCCAAAAATTTGGCGCATAACTAATAAATGTTTATGTTACAGGCATGAATGATAACTAAAATTACATGTTTTTTTGATTTATTTTTTTATTTTTTTTTTTTTTTGAGGATAGGCGTGCCTTGAGGAAATGATTAAACATTTTTCTTGCAAGTATTATGAAAGATGCGTTGGTGAGTTTTGCACCGACAAGCATCACTCATATGTCAGAATATGGAAAAATCTAGTTCAGTAATTAAGTAATTGATTATAGTTATTGTAAAGTGATAAAAGGTCTTCTTTAACTGACAAAACTATTTTTATTGTGCATTGCTAATTGCATTCTAGCTTTCAAATTCAACTAAAAACCACCTCTGGCTAATTTTAAAACGCTGATTTTAATTGCACCCACATTTTGATGAAGAAATCCATTTTATATAAACAAATACAAACCTTAGACACAAACAAATGCTTGAAATCTTCTGCTTGACACCATGGATCTATACACACACCCTGTCTGGGCTCACTGCATTCAATAAGTGCAAGGCGATGTGAAAGGTGTGAGTGACGTGTTTATTTTAGTTCACAATTAGTCTCGCCAAACCCACAGCACTGATCTCTTGCCCATGTTTGCCTGTTGATTGACTTGTACATGCTCCAACTGTTGCATCATTGTGGGCCAATGGCCAGAGCAGACAGGAACCTACTACACAAAGGATCATAAAACTCTCCACATAAATCTGAGTGCAAAGCTCAGCTTATTCTGAACTCATTTGAGGGCTGGAACTTCTAAATTTGTTTTAGGATGCCTAAAGATATCACAAACAAATCGGCAAGAGGCTTTACAAATTTTGATTGTAGATCGTGGAATGGCTCATCATTGCTGAACTTTATGATGGTGTTGTATCAGTTGCATAACGCTGGGAAAACACAACCTTCTTTGCAAGACTGTCTGAAAGAAACCATGCTTTATTCTGTGCTTCTTCAGCAAATGTTAATTGCATTTCAGCCCAACTGGACCGATGTTATCGTGTCACTGTCAAACGCGCTTACCTCCATTGTGTCTGCTTTGATGAATAGGTGTAAGATCCAAAATGAGCAAAAACATCTCAAGCCAACTAAGACTGTTCCATTGGCTGGTTTTAGAGGGGTTTTAGGCACGTTTTGGGAGACCAGCTGACTATCCAGCTAAACACCAAATAAAATGAGTTACCAGTTGACCAGTAAGTCTATTCAGGGCAAATCGATATATATCAAGTCAAGACACAATCAAGACCAGCACATTCTGTAACTAGTTTACATTGTGGCGAACTGGTTGATAATTTGTACAATCTTATTCATACATTTTCGTATGATCTGCTTACCCTACATTTAAAGGTTAGTGGTGGATATTCATGCTTATTTTTTTTCCTGACAATCATATGTTTTCATGTTAATCACATTCATACAAAATCACCACTTTGTAAAATAGTCACATTTTCCCGTGAGATTGGGTCGATCAAGACGATCAATCCCATAGCAGGATTCTTTCATTTAATAGTGAAAGATGGAAAACCATTTCAACTTCAAATTTACTTATTTAATTATGTTGTTTACAATGATTCCATCCAAGCTTTAGAAATTCACCTGTCAGTGACAAAAAGTTTATTTTGGACCATTGTTACACATCATCCCCTTTTCAGTCAAGCTGATAAATCATGACTGACCATCTCAAAGATTCCAAACACACGTAGCAGATCATTTTAAGATTTTTATTGCCAGCAGGTGATTAATAATACAAAAAAACAAACCATGGCCCCTTCCCCAACTTTATTGCTCATCCACCTTTCTCAGGGGAGATCTTTTGATTGAATATATTGATTTGCTTGAGGCCAGCTAGTAGCCTGCCACAGGGATTCAGAATAAACCTTCACATCGAATGAACACGGCAGTAAGCAGTAGAGTCCTGCATCCCAAACAGGAAGCCAACTCAACCAACCTGTTGGGACATAAACAAAACCTTGCCTTTTACAAAACAAATTCAGCTCATGTCGGAGGTGCAAGAAACAAGTTTGTCCTCAAATAAATGTCAAAGAAGCAAACACCTGTCTGTTTAAATAAATGTCTTTTGTTCCTGATACCCAACAAAGCTGGGATATTTGGCAGAAAAGATTGATGGATTTCTATACTTTGTTAACAGTCTTTCCACCCTGTTCACAATGAATACATTAGTGAATTCAACACACAACAGAGCACAGAGTGGTGAAATGCTTCCTCCTGGTGGACATATCTAGATATACTGTAAAAGCTATGCGGTTTTGTCTTGAGACAAGAATGTCCAATCCTGCTCCTCGAGGGCCAATTTCCTTTAGCTCCAACACACCTGTCCTGTGAAACATGAGACATGATAAAAGAGCTCGAAGACTTAACTAATATGGCATGGCTGCTTCAGAAAATGTGTTTTTATCTCACGTTTGCTTTTGCTAATACTATCAGTTAACGTTTAGGTTAGGTTTTAGTGGAGGTTATTTTCAAATCCGATAGAAAATCAACCTTTAAGCACCACTTACAACCAGTGTAATAAAACATTGCCATTCATGTTCATCTGTTTCGTATAAAACTGAACACACTTTTAGCTCCAATCACTGGACATTTCAATTTGAAAGTGTTGCGAAACATGCAAGAAGCAACTTAATATCATTTTGCAACAAAATCGTTATTTAATGTTGGTTATTTAAGAGATATTTCTACCTGACCTGACCTCTAAAAATTACTTTCGGTGATCCGAATCTTAAAGAATTTAACAATTATGCTTCACGAGTTCACACGTTACGAATAATCAAAGTATGCTTATTTGTCGTGCTGTCATGGCTCTTTTATCGTGACTTTTATCGAATGTGACCCAAACCCAGAGTACACTCCCTGTTTCCCTGGCTGGGATAGGAGCTAGCTGGGAGTGAGGAGTTGTGGTGGGATGCAGAAAAGACTGTAGAGGAATGAAGGTGAGCCGGCTATATATATATATATATATATATATATATATATATAAATTCTCACAAATGACTCTTAAGCCTAGTTTCCACTGAAATTACCTGGAACAATTTGTCCTAGGAACATTTTCTTCCCCCAGATCCGTTGCTGTCTGTGTTTCCATCTCGGTCTAAAGTACCGTTAAGATTAGTCCGGTGACGTAGGACTACGCATGACTACGCGTGATTTCATCCTCCACATATAAGCTTAATAAAGCCTGAACCTCACGAACCTTAAAGGGTTAGTTCACCCAAAAATGAAATTTCTGTCATTAATTACTCACCTTCAAGTCGTCCTAAACCCACAAATTAATTAAGATATTTTTGAAGAAATCCGAGAGGTTTTTTTTTTAATCTCCCATAGAAAGCAAAGACACGGTTAAACTAGTCAACGTGACTACAGTGGTTCAACCTTAATGTTATGAAGCAACAAGAATACTTTTTGTGTGCAAAAACAAAACAAAAATAAAGACTTTATTTAATCTTTTTTTTTTTTCCCTCTTCCCTGTCAGTTTCCTACGCAGTTGACACAGTGAACGCAGTTCAGCACTTCCAGGTTCTACGTCAGAATGCCGACTCTGTATTGGCCAGCTCCTGCGTCAGCATCACACGCATGCGTTGTGGTGCTCACGTGAACATCGTCGGCCAATACTGAGCCGGCCTTTGGACGTAAACACGGAAGCTCTGCACTATGTTCACTGCGTCAACTGCATCACCAACTACTGTCCTGGCAGCAGAATACAGCAGTTTTTTAGTCATTTCTGCAGATCCGTTTGAACAGGGATCGTTTTGACAACTTTTTCGTTTGTACATGAAAAAAGCAAAGGAAAAACCTTTCCATTTTCAGTACATCGTTGTCGTGTAAACGTACCCTAAGTCTCACAAACCTTAAATTTGACATTAACATGGTAACAGTTCATTTGAAGATGTACATACAAAAGTAATGACTTGTGGTTGATGTATGAGTGTATCAAGAACCATGATGACTGAAACGATTCAAACTGATAACTCACAAGTGCAAATGATTTGTGAGACTTTTGACTGACTTATTGGCTAATAAAGCCGCGTTTCCAACTCAGGAACTTTCTCCAGGAACTAGGGACTTTGGGGTGGTACTTGGTGTGTTTCTACCGCAGGAACCAGGGTCTACATTAAGTTTAGGGTAGAAATTCCCCCTCAGAAAGTCCCTGCTCGCTAGGTAGTACTTTTTCAAAGTTCAGGAACTTTCGGGGGTGGGACTTGGGCACTGAATATGCTAATTGGTTGAGTTCATGCAGCGTTTTGATTGGTTGACTCCACAAAGCATTTTATTTCAACCACCATTTCACCAAGTCTGTTGCGGTGCGTGCAGTTAGAGTTGTTTGCTATTCAAATCAACAATGGAGTTTAAAAAATACGACCAATGACGTGGTTCAGGCTTTATTAAGCTTATATGTGGAGGATGAAATCCAGCGGGAACTGGAAAGTCACACGCAGTCCTACGTCACCGGACTAATCTTAACGGTACTTTAGACCGAGATGGAAACGCAGACAGCAACGGGTCTGGGGGAAGAAATTGTTCCTGGGAAAAAAGTTCTTGGGACAAATTGTTCCAGGTAGTTTCAGTGGAAACTAAGCTTAAGAGTCATTTGTGAGAATGACTCATCGTGCTCTGTTTGTTGTGTGCAGGACAACCTAGTGGACCTTAATCAAGTTAGACATCATGTTTAAGTTAATGTTAGTTAGGCGCTAACAGATGCAGAGCTAGAACTTCCACGGCTCTGTCCACTGTCAAAAGAACTTTGTTACTGGTGAGGTGAAGGCTTGGAAAGTGAACGTGAGGCAGTTTCCCATCCCTGTGTTTCTCCTATGCCAATTGCATATATTTCAAGTCACTTACAGGCTGTGAGAGTAGGTGCGTGTTTGGGTTAACCAGGCTTGCATTCGCCCCCCCTCAGGCATGCAAACAGTTTGGTCCATGCTGACGTGGACGTGATTTACAAGGAGGAGACTGGGCTGTCATGTTGTTCTGGAAACCTGACTGAATATCTCACATCTGCTGAAACTTTGTGCCATGGGTGGAATTTTTTTTTCCTACTGGAGTTTCTGCATGGGTTCCAGCAGGGAATCGCTGGGAACCTGAGACAGCTTGTTGCACGCCATGGCAGACCCTGGTGGCTAAATTCAGATTGATGGCTCACTGGGATTGGCTGAGCCATGAAGCTGGCGAATGGAGGGGGATGGAGCCTTTGGAAGCTCCGCTTAATACAGTTAGCAGATACTCCTGCTTGGCCATGACTTTGAGTTATATCAACAGCTCTCACCCTCCCTGATGAGAGGACTCTAAATACACACTGACACACACATGCACGCAGACACTTCAAGCGCTCCTGCAACCTCTCGTCGTGCCAAAGACCTGTCACAGCGAATGCATTTAGCATATGGTAAGTTTGACATTAACATAGGGAAGGGAGAAGGATCAAGAAAGGACAAGAAACAAGAAAGGAGTACAACTAGTGAATCGTCGTTCTGTGGAAAAGTTTCCTCCTGATGGATGGCTCTGGCGCTTTTCCAGAGAGGAAATAGTCACATTCTTCTTAAAGCCGTGCTGTGACTCTACCGGATGGAGTTCTGAAATACAGCCCAACAGAGAGCTCCACTTATAACTGAAACACATTTACGAGCCCCATCCGTCATACTTTCAAACAGAAGCGTCGGCAGATGGAAGTGGGAAAGTGGGGGTGAAGGGGAATTCTCTCTGCCATGATGAAGTCGTTCCTTGTCTCCTCAGCCTTGACTCAAGGGCTCATGCCAATTCTATAATCCATAGATTACTAGTTTTTAAAGGTGCTGTGGGTAATTATTTCATTACTTTCTCCTAACCCAGCTTAAATATGCAAAGACAATTGTAAGTAAAGCATTTGCAGACTGAGGTCCTGAAAAGTGTAAACACTGTGGTGGTTTCCAAAGTTTGTTTGTTTGATCATTCTTACCTCCCTGACTCAGCAACAGCTTAACCAATGGTGTGGGTTTGTTGTGGGGCTCTTTGTTCATCCAACCAAAGCTCGTAATCACGACTTGGGAAGTGGGAAATGTCCTACTTCCCACTTCCCAAGTTGTGATTACGAGCTTGTTGCAAGTGCTTTGTTGTCGGAAAGAACAGGAATCATGGAGTACACCAGGTTTATTCTTGTCTATTTATTGGGAAAATCTTATTAAAGCCAAAATGATATTTAGCGTCCCATTCGTTGACAACCATATAAACATTCACCACGCAATCTAATTCTGGAATTTTGAAATACAGGGTATTTTTGCTGTGTATAAACCATACGGTACGCTTCAAATGATTCTTCATATATGCAAATATGTGTAACAGACATAGGCGGTAAGAGCTGTGTGTGTAAACCCCACTTCTCTGATCTCAAGAGGTGCTCTAGTGACTGACGCTAGAGATTGTGGTCTTTAGCTTCCTTGTTAGAGCACCCGACTCCCATGCCGGCGGACCCGGGTTCGAGTCCCACTTAGAACAGGTGGTTCGAACAGGAGGAGTTATGTTAACAACAAGACAAGGCGATATGGCTGTTGTGGAAAAAATTAAAAAAATAATAATAAAGCATACCTGTCACGGTAGCAAACATCCCCCCCGCCGCCATGTTTAAAGTTTGTGGCACGCCCATCTTGAGAACTTGGGTATCAAAATTATCCCCGCGCTTCTCAGTGGTAAATATGAAAGAAGATGAGATGGCATTCATGTCAATTTTTGTCCAAAGTAAAGGCAGCATTAGTGTGCCCCATAGATTGTTGAAAAGAGTATGCCAAAAGTCCCTGGATGGTCTACTAGAAGTCTGCTGCGGAACCGCAAAGAGGGCACTCGCAAACACCCTTTTGAAACCTAAAATGTCAAATGGGACGCCCTATGGTGTTATGGATTTAACGGACACACAACGGGCATTATAAAGACCAAAGTATACTTCACTTTTTATGCGTACGTGAGGGTCAGTGTACAGTGCGCGACGCAAATTTCGTCATCAGAAGAGTATGCGCATACTGTACACGCATCGTCAGATTTTTGTAACCGCACGTACTTTGTACGCACAGGTTGCACGTGCATTTCATTTTTTTGAAATAATTAGTTTATCCATAAGGTGGCAACCATGCCCTGGGGGTGTCAAAATAACAAGCTTTAACACTTTTTTTTTCTAACTGCTGAAAATTAGATTTACAGTGAAATCCGTTTTCTTTCAGGTATGTCACTAGTGTAAGCATCACTGTAAATACTTCTACATCACTCTTGTCAACGTAGTCCATAGTTGCAACAAAAATGTATCTTGACTTTATCTAGTGGTTATTTTGGGAAAAACAGTAGGGGTGCGTTTTCCCCCCACTCTACCCCACTTGCTATTCTGCTCCTCACTCAAAAGTAATCTACTTTTTCTTCACAAAAATCTACTTTTTCTTCACAAAAACAGTGATACTTTTAGGCATAGTATAAATAGATGAATTGGGACAAAACATTGGTAATCATTTGTTTGGAAGCATTTAACTTGTTTATTTATGTTTATTTATGTGGTCACACTAAGTTTAGACTCCAATTCTCACTGATAACTATTAATTACAAATGTTGCCTCATTAAACTCCTAATTACTGCTTTTTAATAGTTAGAAAGGCAGTTGTTAAGTTTAGGTATTAGGTAGGATTAAGGGATGTAGAATATGATCATGCAGAATAAGGCATTAATATGTGCTTTATAAGTACAGCCAATATCCCAGTAATATGTATGCTAATGAGCAATTAGTTAATAGTGAGAATTGGACCCTAATCTAAAGTTTGTTTGTTTGCTTGTTTGTTTAATTTAATTTAATTTAATTTAATTTAATTTATTTAAAAAAAAAAATGGGGTTGGAGTTTACCAATCATTTATTATTAATTATGTTATATTGCATATACAGTGTATTAAAGGGGTGGTTGATTATGATTTAACTTTTTCAACTTTAGTGTGTAATGTTGCTGTTTGAGCATAAACAACATCTGTAAAGTTACGACGCTCAACGTTCAATGCAAAGGGAGATATTTTATTTTACAGAAATCGCTTTTTAAGAACTACAACAAACGGCTGGTAGGGACTACAACGAGCTTCTTCCCGGGTTAGCGACATCACAAACCCTAAAATTTACATAAACCCCGCCCCCGAGAACACACAACAAAGGGGGTGAGGCCATGTTGGGCTGCTTTAGAGAAGAGAAAGAGTTGTTGTAGTAGAGTGTTGTTGCCATGCCGTCATTTTACGCCGGACTGCTTCACAAACGAGGGTCAATTCAACACTGGATTTGCACAAAAGATTAACATGACGACACATGCTAGTCGATGAGTTGAATCAACTCCACAGCAACTACATAAATTTATCCACTAACCATTCAGAAACGTCCAGTTTCATTCTAAAAGTTGTATCTTCTTCCTGAGTCTCTCCATCAGTGTCAACTCCGGTTTGAACAATGTAAGGCTGAACACCATTACTGACAATCCTTTTGGCTGTGTGAGATTCTCCAGCTTTATTGTTGTTGAGCAACCGAAGCGCGAGCTGTTAAAGCTCCGCCCTCTTCTGGAAAGGGGGCTGGGAGCAGCAGCTCATTTGCATTTAAAAGGATACACAAAAATGGTGTGTTTTTGCTCACACCCAAATAGGGGCAAATTTGACAAGCTATAATAAATGATCTGTGGGGTTTTTTGAACTGAAACTTCACTGACACATGCTGGGGACACCAGAGACTTATATTACATCTTGTAAAAGGGGCATTATAGGTCCCCTTATTATATAACCTGAATGTTAGTTCAGGTTGTAAAAAGTCATGTGGTGCTACTTCCCAAAAAACTTATATATATATAACAATATTTGAGGTGTAAAAAGTTTAGAAATGGGTTGTGTTCAGTCTGTCAGCAGTTCACAGAAGGCAATCAAGTGTTCTGTGCACAATGTGATTTCATTAGGCAGTAACAGCTGTACAGTTAGTGAGGTAAGAATGGATTATCCCTCATACAATGAAATGTTTGTGCCACTTTTGCCTGTTTCAAAATTTCAAGGATTCAAACCATTCAAAAAAGTTTATTAGACATAACACTGAGAAATGTTGTCTAAAAGTTGAATCTTCAAGATGAATAAATAAGTGCATTAGGCAAGGTGAGAGCAAGATATAAATAATAGACTGGAATGGATTTTAAATTTGTCAGGCAGCTTTTTTTCCACTGCATTTCCAGATGATGTTTTGTTGCTCCGTGGCGGCCTCAGCAATGTTTTCCCCTTGCTCTGGGTCCAAAATGTATGAAATCAACTTTCCTGCACGTTCTCATTAGCCAGGAGGAAGCCTGGCCCACTGTTTGGAGCTCTGATGAAGTGGTGCTGGGAAGAGGTGAGCTTTATTCCCCATGTCTCAGGTCCTGACAGCTGGGGAGCTGACGTTGGCTCTGGCCCCCTCCGCTGAACCTCTCTGCCACTGTAACACACTAATGAGGCCCGTAATAGCTGTCATTGCCCATTGAGCTGCTGGAGGAGAGCGGGAGAGACTGAGGGGGGTTGGTGGAGAAAGAAAGAAAGAGAGAGAGAATCCTGGAACAGGAGCATGTTGCTGTGCAGAAGCTTGTTGTAGGAAAAGCAGCTACAGCCAGGCCCTCTGCAGCCAATGAACTAAGCAGAAAACTGCAGATTTCCGCAGAATTGAAATGTGCCTTACATGTTCATTAATGAAATATTTTGGGTAATTAGACATGGCTTAACATTAATAGAATATTAATAAGACTGGATGAACCATGTTAGAACTTATTTAAATTCTGTTGTTTTCAAATAGAAATACATTGTCATGGTTACGTGTGGTAAATTCAACACAGACGACGCGTGACACAGAATTATGATACAAAGAGACTTTATTCAACACAGGGAATCTACACATCAAACATTAATGATACTGAACAATGAACTGAGGGAACTAAGGGTATATACACAGAGAATAGTCATTAACAGAAACAAGGAACAGGTGAAAACTAATTAGTAACCATAGAAACCAACAATGAACTAGAACAGAGTCAAACAGAAACAGCACGTGATAAAGAAACTAAACAAGACATAAAGGTGACATAAATATGATGAACAAGACAACCAAAACTTGTTCTTTAATTTCCCACCAAAGAAGTGTTTTCCATCTATTTTTATTTTAATTAAGATACACATTTTAGATTTTTTAAATGTCAACAAGCACCTATCCCATAAAGAGATTGCACTGTTTGTTTGTTAATATTCACGTATAATGTATACACATAAACATATGGACGTGCAAATTCACTCCCTGACAGTAGATGGCGCTTTAACCTCCTCCACTACAGCACACAAATGATGGCGATGGTCAAAAGTTTGCGGGAAAAACTTACAAGCCTATGTACATGAAAGAAAATTAAGTTAAATGAAACTCACCATCAAATCCTATTTGATCTGCAATTCCTCTCCATAACAACTGCCTCTTATCAAGATTTTTGTAGTCGCTGTGGCGTTTGTCATAAAGTTCTTTGTGTTCAGACACCAATGAGACCAGCAGCTCTACATTCATATTGCCTTGTTGCATCTTCTTCTTCGTCTACTTACTTCCTCTTCGTCGTCTTCTTCTTAGGTATCAATGTGTGCTCGGCAAGACAGTTTTGTGCTTGAGCACCACCAAGTCATGTTTCACTGTAGCAAAGAATATACACTAACAAGAAGCGACACTCAATAGAGCGTTCCATTGCAACACCGGCGCCCAGCAGCTGCCCTGCGTTTCCGCCATTTTGGGGTGAAAGCGACTTGGCAGTCCACTAGTTTCTATGGCAATATCAGCTGCTTTGTTAAAAAAAATGTACATTAAAGCTGAAATCCAACCTGAATGATGACAACACAGAATAAAATACTATCACTAGTGATCATCAAATCCTTTTAACAGCTTATTTTACAGACTTTGTGTAAGCCTTCCACTTTTTTCACAAAATCTTTGCTCTCTAGAAACCCAGTCAGTTTGGGTTAAAATTCTTTAAAAGATCTAGTATTAGCATAGGCTTATAAACACTGAATTAATACCAACATATGAAATTAAATTAAGGACATGCATCAGAAAAATTGGGAATGTTGGACAATAAATATATAAATATAACAGCTTGATTTTGCAGTGTTGTCTAATGTCCGTTAAAGCAAAAGTGTCCAAAAGTGGGAATTATGCGATAACGGACACAGCAATGCATCATGTAAGATCATTATGTTTGTAGCGTGATCCATTAAAACGTCCAATATAGCCTATTTCAATTCAGACCTTGTGGAGTGATACTATTATTACTATTACTCAACTAGGTCTGAAATATATTGTTCGCTGCAAACATGATGATCTTAAATTTATTAATTATTAATTTACTATTAATAAATGTGTAAAGCTGCATAAAATGGAAATACTCAATAAAGTAGGCTAACTACATTACCTCAGATGGTTGAATGGTTGGATTCCACAACCGGTAAAATAAAACATATATAAGACAATACAACATTTACTGTAGGTGCCATACAATTTACTGATGATTTCATTTGAAAAATGTTCTTTTGCGCTTCTGATTTGGCAGTGAAATTCGCCAAATTTGGGTGCGTAAGATGTGAAGGATTCTATGGTCCAGTTAGTATTTTCACCCCATAATGGCGGCCGCGCTACCGGAGCGTCATCTAGTGGCTGTTACCCAAAAAGTATCAGAGTGTCGCCTCTTGGGTTCTATACTCTTTGACTGTAGCTTCAGCAGCTCCAGGCACATGAACAAAAGCGCCAATCTCATTGGTAGTTTTTAACGCGGCGCGTCAAACCAAAAAACGAACCTGAGGCATGACATCGGAGCATCTTGGACCACACAAGTTATCTTTATGGAATATATGGCTGTGTATGGCCATGACTTCTACTTTAAAATTTAATTGTGTTTTTAAATAATTGTTTTCTGATTGCATATGCTAGGCTATTGATTGATTGATTGATTGTAGAAATATAACAATAGCGGCAGATCTTTTCTTCCATATTGTGACATACATCAGAGTGAAATGTATTATTGGAAAAGAAAATACAAGGTGGGAACATGGTTCTGATTGGATGGATGCAATGCCAATGCCATTAAATGAAATGGGATTATATGTTTTCTGCACATTGAAAGATGCTGGAAGTGTATGGGAACCTGTTTGGGTGAAAACAAAAACACTATGTGCCCACTATTACCCTATGTGCATTTGTTTGACATTGTATTTTTACACATAAAGACAGCACAAATACAGTGATTTTTTTTTTTTTTTTCTTTTCTGCTCCTTTTCAGTCTTTTAATACCATGTACATATTCTAAATGATTAGAGAGTGTATCTAGGTTCTCTGGGAATTAAAAGGGTAAACTGGGCGGAATGAATCCCGCTGAGTGGATCCAAGGTTTATAAACAGTTTGACCTCACAAACCACTGAGGGCTGCATTCACAGGCCAACAAAAGCAGCCAAAATCTTATGTAAAGATTATTTAGCCCTGGTTTATTCACTAATCAGGAGTGTATTAGAAACCACCAGCCCTGAAAAAACAAGAGAGAAAGTCCATTTAACCACTTCAATAAGAGCCCAGTCTACTGCTCACAAAGTCTATATATTCTGCTCTCGAAGGCACTGAAATTTAAAAATCTGTAAGACTGATACAGTATGTTAGGAAAGTAATAGAGTGGTGCAGGTTTGACATCAATTTGTAGGCCAAAACAAGGAAAGGAGTTAGCATTTTAACACTTCCGGTTTCATTGTCCCAAAGTCAGTGGGTTTTTTTAATGGGATTTTGGTTAAATGGCTGAAATAAGGTCTGTGGTGAACACAAGCTCAAGACACTTTCACGTTTTTTTCTACTACATAAAATACATCAGTATTACCCCATTCATGATTTTTTAAGCTGTTACATGCCTTGAAAAAAGGCAGTTGCTAACAAGTGGCTAAGTGGGACTACAGAGGCAGTCGTGGAGATTAAACATCATCACGCCGAACAGGTAAACTCAGTCCGCTTTTACAGACTCATTATGCTCATAATTGTGCTCTTATAAAGTATTCTAACTCAAACTTTGATGGAAAATGTTTTTAGATAAAAACTGAAAGAGTTGTCGGAAGCTTAGTTGTGGTGACGTTGAAGTCATGAGACCGTGGTGTAGTTTGTTCATAGCCTACCTTTAGCTTTTTACTTCTGGTGACTACATTTAGGCTTCAAAATTCATAAAAGTTGTGTTCATCTGTGAAAATTATCTTGATGGACAAAACGTGTAAGTATCATGATCTTTTGTTGATCACAGAGCTTGTTTTTTGCGGTGTCAGTGTCACTGATTGGACGAACCCATCTAAACATCTTTGTATTCTTTCATGTTGTACACATGAGGGGTACTTTCTAACCTCTTCGCACAATCTCTCGTCAATGTAGGCCTCCATTGTCGCTGTAGCTTGCATGTGTTCTGGTCTGTTCTGTTTATGCAGTTTTTCTTTGACTACCTTGTGAATCGACAGGCCCCAGGGCACAGTTGCCACCTTGTGGATAAACTAATTACTGCAAAAAAATGAAATGCGCATGTGCGACATGCGCATACAAAGTATGCATGGTTACAAAAATCTGACGGTGCACGTACAGTACGCGCATACTCTTCTGATGACGAAATTCGCGTCACATGCACTGTACTCTGACCCTCACGTACACCTAAAAAGTGAAGTATACTTTGAGCTTAAGAATGAAATGGTCTTCTTCACTCCAGTTGTCGCAATTTCTGTCATCGTTTGACATTTTCCCTGCTGAAACTGCTGTTTATACGTATGCATGTTATTTCCGTGACTGTTTAAAGCATGTGAATATGAGGCACGTGGTTGCTGTCTGTTGCTAAGCATTCACACTGTACGAGTTTGGCACCACAATGCTGTGTTAACACTGCTCCGGAACTGGGTTTCATAACCCCCAGGTAAAAAGCACTGCTTCTAATGGCTCATTTCCACAGTACAGTACGATTTGGGACGGTAAACCCTGATCCTGATTGCATTTCCACCGCCAACAGTACCCTTACTTGATAGGGGTGGTATATGCCAGAAAGTAGCAATAGACGTCATTCTCGCGTGAAGAAAGCGACGCAGTAAACAACAATGGAGGACATACAGCAGATCTTGTTCTTGCTTCTCAACATGTACAATGGTACATTGCTGTGCGCCGACATTGTGTTGCAGTGGTATTGTGTTTCAAATGTATATTTAAAAAATGGCGCCTCTTGTGTTGTCATTGTAGCACGCGCAAGTGACAATTCTCTGTCAACCAATCAACGCTCTGCAGTGAGTCTACCTTCACCCTTTAGGTACCGGTGTCATGAATAATCAAGGCCCCTCTAGGAAACGGGTCTCATTTAGGACTTAGGCGGTAATGCCTGATCAAAAGCTGTTATCATGATGTCTTGACTAATTATAACCTTTTTCACTTGTATGATGTTTATTACATTACATACACAAACAACATTCTTGAAATATAAAATAAATGCCTATGTATTGCATATTAAAACAAACTTGAAACAAACGCAAAAAAACATACCTAATATAATATAAGCTAAGCTAGCAAGCTAATCAGGTAGTGCATAAGCTAACTAAAAAACAGTAAGAATGAGAAATGCTTGATTTCACAACTTATAGCTTCAGTAATATACGTAATATATGTAATATAATCAGTATATGAACCATGTAATTTAAAAGACATTAATAGTCATAATAATGCATTTTAAGCAATATAAATCATAACGTGATTTTGCAAGAATTATAATCAGGCACTAAAAATACTACCCATTAAAAGCCAATAGGTGCGTCCCAATTTGCATACTTATGCACTAATCTACGACGTTTTTAAGTATAAATAGTGCAAGTAGTGAGTTCACTGAAAATTCCAAAAATAAAAAGTGCACTTTAAATACCCGGATGATGCACTAAATTAACGGAAAAAACGAAGTGTGGAATGTTGGACACTTCATGCACTCAACTGTCGCAGCTTTAATTACGTTGTGGAGGGCTGTCAGACTCCGATGTTAAATAACAAAATAACCTTATACAATTCACGCACTACATGGATGAGTACATAGTGCATAAGTACATAGTGTATAAGTGCATAGTGTATAGTGTGTCATTTGGGACGCAACTAATGGGATCACTTGGGAGATCAGACAATGGGATCACTCTAAAGGAGACCCGATTCCTGGGTTGTGTCCAGTGTCTAAAGGCCGGAACTCACCAAGCCAACGCCGACGAAACTAGTGGTGATGAAAGCAGACTGCGGGGTTGGCTCACGTCGGCAGCGTCTGTGTCCAAAGTTGCCCTGACACACCAAACCAACGCTCGACACCCGACGGCCAAGTAGCACGTCCGTTCTGCGCCTGCGCAAGATGAAATGCCTTTCCGTACCAGCGGGTGGCATTAGCTGAACAGCCAATCAGAATGATCAGATGGCCCGACGGACCGACGAGCGCCGACGCAGATTCAACATTTCGAATCGGCCGGAAAAAAGCCAACGAGGACCAACTTCAGCCGACGGTGCAGAACACACTGAGAAAACTTAGTCGGCCGACGAACAAAAACTGCCCGACGGCCGACCGTCGGCTTGGTGTGTTCCGGCCTTAAGGGATACAGCAATGGCCGCAAGTGAGGCAAAATTTCATAATAAAATAACAGTAAATTAATTTGCTACTTATCACATTCTATTTTATTAACGACTACACCTACCCCCAACCCTAAACCTACCCTTAAATTACCGCAAATACAGTTATTAAATTAAATAAATATTAAATGGCGCAATATGGATGTGCGCATGTCCAGTGGCCGTAGCTGTATCCCTTCTAGTCTTTACCCGATTCCTGGGGGGACTCGATTTCTCACCACACCAGACTACTGTGCTAGGTACCCCAACGGAAGGGTCCCAAAAAAATCGGTTTGGTTCAGTATTATGGTACCATTCACAACTTCTGACAATGGAAATGGAAATAATTGCGTACCGTACTGAACTGTACCATACCGCTCGGTGGAAACGAGCCTTAAAGGGTTAGTTCACCCAAAAATGAAAATAATGTCATTAATTACTCACCCTCATGGCGTTCCACACCCGTAAGACCTTCGTTCATCTTCGGAACACAAATTAAGATATTTTTGTTTAAATCCGATGGCTCAGTGAGGCCTGCATAGCCAGCAATGACATTTCCTCTCAAGATCCATTAATGTACTAAAAACATATTTAAATCAGTTCATGTGAGTACAGTAGTGCAATATTAATATTATAAAGCGAAATATATCTTTGATCTTCACAAAATATTTTTGGTGCGCCAAATTTTTTTTTTATTTTAAACAATTTTAAAAACAGACTTATATAGTGATGGCCGATTTCAAAACACTGCTTCAGGAAGCTTCAGAGCGTAATGAATCAGCGTGTTGAATCAGCGCCAAAGTCACGTGATTTCAGCAGTTTGGCGGTTTGACACGCGATCCGAATCATGATTCGATACGCTGATTCATTACGCTCTGAAGCTTCCTGAAGCAGTGTTTTGAAATCGGCCATCACTATATAAGTTGTTATTTTGGGTTTTTTTTGGCGCACCAAAAATATTCTTGTCGCTTTATAATATTAATATTGAGCCACTGTACTCACATGAACTGATTTAAATATGTTTTTAGTACATTAATGGATCTTGAGAGAGGAAATGTCATTGCTGAGCCATCGGATTTCAACAAAAATATCTTAATTTGTGTTCTGAAGATTAACGAAGGTCTTACAGGTGTGGAACGACATGAGGGTGAGTAATAAATGACATTATTTTCATTTTTGGGTGAACTAACCCTTTAAATTACAAGTGTAAAACATTCCTTTACCCGGGGTTAAAAGCTAGGTTTAATGATGATTAAATGGTGGTTAAACGCAGTATGAAAAGTCCTATGAGGTATAGGCTATCATTCATGTCTGTAACACAAACGGTGCAGGATGAGTTTAAAACTTATATGGTGAGATCAAGTTAAACAATTCATTACAGATACCTTTCAACTCCCTCCGAATGTGTTGGATCCTGAACTAATACAAATTTTCAATGCATTTACATGTATTTCTAATGCTAGTTCCTTAGATATCTTTTAATATGTAAATACACAATGTGGTGCATGAACACATCTTTTTATTCCATGTGAACTTAGCATCTGCAGAACAGTTTTGCTCTGTCTTGCGTCAGCTGCTACTACAGTAGCTTACTCTGTGTGGGCACCGCTCCTCCAGAAAGCATAAATATCTAATAGATAGGTGGCCCAGAGAAGAATTTCATATGTCCGTGTGCTGTTCTGTGCCAGAGGTCAGGTGCAAGTCAGAGCAGAATTAACGACTGTAGAAATGAGTCATAAAATGATACACATCTATTATAAATGTTGTGTAACAAGCATACATATGTGGTGCAACTGAAATGGATAATAATCAGAGACATGACTGACTGAAAATCAATGGAGACCAGTCTTTTATTTATTGGCTTCTTGTGCCACCTGCTGGTCAGATGTTAGTATTGCATACATTTACATTCTACAGCAGGATTTTCAAGCTCCAAACATAATTAAACACACCTGAACAAGCCAATCACAGTTTTCAGGATTCAGAATTGAAGATCACAGGCAGGTGTGTTGGAGCTAGGACTGAAAAAAAAATTATTAAAAATTCCTCATTGTTAGTTCAGGTTAGATAATGTAGCCTATCAACTCATGTTAACAAATGAGACCTTAGGCTACTGTAAAGTGTTACCGTTATGTTGTCACTACTTTTTCTTAAGCCTAACTGCAACTTTTATGTTAATATCACTTTACTTTTATGGCTACAGTTGCTGTCTTTATCTGAAATTAAATATGCAGGACGAGTTTTTGCGAGCCATCTTGTGGTTACTAATGCTGTCTTCATATGCTATGGGTAATTTAATAACTCCCACTTCTGAAGTCGTGATTACGTGCTCATCACATTCATTCGAAATGGGAGGGCATTCATGTGCAATTTTTACTTAGGAAACTTGTATTTACGATAATTCTGATAGCATGTGAAGGCAGCGTAAGTACAACTTGTAAAAAAGAGGCTCTTCTAAGCTCAGGTTGTTCCTGTTGTACTTTTGAATTTGATCTACTATATATCTGTTACTTAACTTTTTCCCCACCAGTGTTTTTTTTTTTTTTTTTTTTTTTTGCCAGCGTTTTTGATAATTTTCACAACAATTTCATGACCCCCAGAATATTTTGTTGTATGAATATCTGAACATGCACTATATCAAAAGAAAGAACAGAGCCTCTGCTTTTAAACACAAAAAAAGAGAAGAAAACATTTTATTCTAGCTTCATGCATTCTTTTTTTATCAACACTTGAATGTGGGATTCATAAAAACACTTCAAGTTTCATAAAAAAGCAACATTTTGAACAAAAATCTGAGAAAACCATGTTTGTTTGTTTTTCAAAGACTACAATGTGCATATGCAATGCTTTTATCACTTGTTTCTGCTCTTTTTTTTTTTTGTCTGTTTTGATCCAGTGATGTTGTACTCTTTCAGAAGATGCGTAATAGCGCCCCCTGTACTGTATAACAGTGAAAACACAGAAAGCTGGAAAATTCCAGCAATGGCGGGAAAGAGTTAAAGGGGTCAATTTTCCTTGGTTTCGGAATTTGTCTCAGTATGACATAATAGTGCGATGAAAGACCGCCTCTGCAGAAGAAGATCAATGCCTACTTCTATCTACATCATTTCCTCTTTAGCCAATGCCGATTTGCGCATGTCATGTAGTAATAAATGCGAGAGAGACGCAAACACATTTTGCAGTTGTGGAAAAACACAGTATTTGCATTTTTAAACAAGACACAGTTCGACACAGGCTTTTCAGTGAAAATAAAAGATGATTGCAGACAGTGCCGACTATATTGGATCCAAGTGTGATTAATAAAGTTTTTACCGTGCGTCACTATTGCTTTGTCTGTTACAGATCGTTTGATATGTACTCACTTTATTTTCACATTACTGAAAATGATGAATGATGAATATAAGAGTGACAGTGCAATAAACTATGGTATGTTCATTCATAATTAGTTTACAGGAAACACCGTAAGTTATCCTGTCAATAATTGGGTAACACTTTAGAATACTGATCCTTCATTAATAAATAACTACACAGGAACAAATGAATAATGCATTATTAACACTCTAGTACCTATTAACTAACAAGAAACTCTGATTAATGAATTAGTAAGTAATAGTGCTCAGTTGAAGGTGGTTGTTCACTATTAGCTAATCAGTAACTACTGTTTTTTCATTCCTCCCATAGAACTACTAAGAGCTACTATATACAGGTTCATAATTAGCATGAATGATGCATAATGTATAATTAATTCTAAAGTAAAGGTCATGGTAACTCACTAGTAATGACTGAAGTATTACCAAATCCTTCAGAAGGAATTACTAATTATTTGGATCAGCATTATAAAGTGAAAAACATGATAACTCTCTAGTAACTACTGAAGTCATTGTAAACTTTTGATGTTTTTGTATGTTTTTGTACAGTAATTTTGTACAGTTTTGTATTTGGTAACACTTGAGTAATTACTAGTGGGTTACTATGATCTTCACTTTAGAATACTGATCCAAATAAGTAGTAGTTCCTTTAGTAACTCTTGAGTTATCACTATCCAATACTTTACAAAAAACTCAAAAGTTTACAATGACTTCAGTAGTTACTAGAGAGTTATCATGTTTCTCACTTTATAATACTGATCCAAATAATTAGTAATTCCTTCTGAAGGATTTGGTAATACTTCAGTCATTACTAGTGGGTTACCATGACCTTTACTTTAAAATTAATTTTACATTATACATTATTCACATTAATTATGAACCTGTATATAGTAGTTCTTAGTAATTCTCTGGGACGTAGGAAAAAAATAGTAGTTACTGATTAGCTAATAGTGAACATTTTTAACACTAATATGATTAATAAAATGCAGTACTACCTCTCAAATGCAAAAGAATAAATATAAATAAAGATGATTAATTACCACGCTGTCGCAGACTGGAGCATCCTTGGTATTTGAGGTGTAGGTTTGTCTTCTGATTCAGCATCACTTCACACAGCCGTTTTTTTTTTTTTTTTTTTTTTAATGCAGTTTATACCGCCTTGTTGGTCTGGATGGACATTTCAGGAAATGGTCAGATATGACCACTAGATGGCGTCAGAGCCATATATCTTACAAGACCTGTGCATTTAAATCATGTTTGCACAATGACAAAAAGTGGCCCATAGTAAAAGAATTTTAGCATGAAATCTGAAAATGGTTCTTTAAAACTGATATATTTAAAGAAGGCCTAAGCCATCAAGCACCCACTAGAGAAAGAACATAGGAAACAGTTGGTCAACATTTGCTGCCCGATAATGTGAACTGGCCAGCTGCCTCAGTTCTTGCCTTCTTACATTTATTTCCAGGGACTTTTTTCTGACCTTATTAAATGTATGCAGATGCACGGCTTTACAGAAAATGGATGTTTCAAAGATACAATGTAATTTGGGCCCAACGAGCAGGAATCTTTCATTAAATAACAAAATTTCCTTTAATCTCTTTGAGCATCATGGTGACTGTGATTGTGTCAGGGAGAAAACTCCATCGATGGTGAGGTGTTGGAGCAAAACCTTAAAGAGTAACTCATCTGGGGTCCATCCTAGTCTATCAACAAAACAATGTCATATAATAATATGTTCAGTAAGACAAAATTATGCAATCTTCCGCAGTAAATACGGCTTGTGATCGTGACTTTGCTCATGGTTAGTGTCATGTGAATTACACCAGTGCTGAAACAAAGGGGTTTGTGATGCTGGAACAAAAGATTATGTTTGCACAGATACTGTAATAGCGTATTAGAGAGAGAAACACCCATTAAAGTCATTGTGTTCCTGTCAAGATTTTACATTTTAAAGACTGTTTACCCTTTTGGTACAAGTCCACAAGTTCAGTCATTCTGTGATTTAAGTTCCTAAGGAAAGATAGCTGAAGAAAACTCTGTTCTAGGGTACTGTGTGCATACTTGCATTGCTTTACATTTAAAGGTTTTAAACATAAAGAAGACGTGATGTTATGGTCCCATGAGAGGCAGCCTAAAACCATCCAACATTTTCCAAACCTCAGATCCTAAAACCAGTTTCAGTAAAAAGGTGCCTTCATAGTAACCTACTGGGAAACTGCTTTCAGACAGTCTTCTAACTTGATGAGCACAGCTGCGTCCGAAATCACATACAACCTTAAGTAGGTACTTATTTTCAATAAGTAATTACTTCACGACCACTAAAACAGGACATTCTTTATAGTATGTATGTGTGTGGTATGAATGTAATCTGGATGTACTACATTCGCCATGTTGCCCTTATCACGTGACCTACCACCGTCAGTTGCATCACGTCACTGCAATTCACAAATCCTCTCCCGTGGCCTCATGGGATAGTAAAGTGTCCATCGTATGCACACTTCAGGATCTAGCCAGAAGAAGTAGGTCATCCGGGTAGTTTTTGTCTGCTCTTTTATTAGTAGGCTACTGTGAATTCGGACATACTTCTTTTGTCACATACTCTTTTTCGCCCACTACATAGTAAGGAAGTACTTGATTTCAGATGCAGCCAATGTGTCAAATAGCAGTGATGGAAATGAACTTCTCCATTAGGGGGCGATATTCACCTTAATATGATTGTTGTGAAAGGGAGACCTCAAGTGGTGAGACTTGTACTCTACAAAATAACCTGAATCGGTCTCCCCTCAGTATTCACTCTCAGAGTACAAAGGGGTGATTACATGCATTTGATGTGTTTACATCCAACTTCATCAATACTATGCAATTGATTATCTACCATATATAATACCTGGCATTACAGAAAAGGGGAATGTTGAATTGTTATGAGTGGAGCAGGATGACAGTATACTATACGTAGCATATAAACAGCCCCAAAAATACTTGGACTCTCCAGCCACACTAAACATGTTTAAATGTATTTTCATTATATAACAATGTCAAACCAAGTGCAATATATTTTAAATAAATATAGCACAACCCACTTATCTCTATATAGTATCTTATAGATCAGTGACACAAACACACATTTCAAGCAAAACATTTAGAAAAAAGAAGTTTGTTAGGGTTTAAATTATAACACAACAGATTCAAAATAAAGACAAAATGTTTTTTTTTTTTTTTTTTCCTAGTCGTTAGTGGATCGTGTTCATACTGTAGATCTGAATTGTGGTTCCTCTTGACCACAGAGAACCGACTTCATACATCCACTAAAATATCAGTTAAAAGTACCTGCCAAAGTGGCTCAGAAAAGTGGTTATTTTTGAGAAAAGCTCAAGCCCTATTTGTTTGCAGATGCAACTTTTGATTTTTTTTTTTCATTTAATGCAATCTCATTCAGACACGTGCACTGTAAAAAATGAATGTGATTTTAACGGTAAAAATATTGTAAAAACGCTACGGAAAAAAAATTGTAAATAGGTTAACAGTAAGTTCCCGTACTATATACAGGGAAAAACTGTAAAAGCTCTTACCAGACATTTTATGTCATTTTTACAGTAAAATGCTGTAATTTTTTTTAAAATTTTTAGACGTAAAAAAGAACAAATCAATGTATAATTTACAGTCAAAAACTGTAAACTGATATTCCCACAATTCCCTGTGTGACACTCCACATTTGAAAGTATTTTGTTTAAAAAAAAAAAAAAGTTTCTTAATAGTTTTTGTTATCAGTTATGTACATTAGGGTTTTATGTTACATCTTCTGTTGTTTAATTAATGTTTATTGCATTGTGTAAGTGTTGTGGGTTACCATGATGGTGTTTTGCATTTGCGTGAATGACTCTTTGCACCTACTTTGTATTAGTATATACTTAAGCTCCTGGAAAAGCTATTTGTGATGAACTCTGATTCTTCATGTGGCTTTCTCTTTTACCACCTGCATTATTATGGTGGTTGTCAGTGTATGTTAAAGGTACAAAACAGATTTTAGTAGTAGTGTGCATTGTTGAATTTACTGGTTTACATTCAAATTTTCTTGTTTGTAAATTACAGTTTTATACTGTAAAATTTACAGTTTGTTTTGTAAATGTGTTTACAGTTTTTCTGTATTTTTTACAAAATTATTCTGGCAACCACAGCTGCCAAAATTATTTTGTAAAAACTAAGGAATATTTTTTACAGTGTGTGAAAAAAAGTCGAAATACTCTTTGGGGCCACTGTATATTTTGGATAGTAAATAGCTGCTAATTGCTTCTATCTAATGGACGTCTCCATCATATTGTACTTTGTATCAGATATCATTCAACAAACAGACTTTTGTGTTTTATTGCTTTACTGATCACGGTATTTTATAAGTAAAACAAACCCTGATGTTTTCATAAAGCTTTCAATCAGACAGTTCCCTCTCAGTACAGGTTGTTGAGCACATAGCTAGCGATGTATTTGACAGCCAGCATGGTCTCCTCACAAGTGGGCTTGATCTGGGACTCGGGCAGCAGGAAACCATAACGACCTTCATCGCGCAGCTCGAAGGTGAATGAATACTTCACACCCAGGTCATAAGCCCAGTCATCAGAGCCCCCAGCAGCAGGGTCTGCAATGAGAAGGGTCATGTTTAGGGAAACACAAATCAGCAAAAACCTGCTCACAACCTGCAAAATGGCTCTGAAACCTAACTTAGCATTGTTAGCTTAGCAACAAGCTAACATCTTTTGGAATCAACTGTGATTTGTGAGGTTCCATTCAAGTTAGATGATGCCTAGACCAATGTACATTTATAACATTTGTGTTAGATAGATGCCTAGACAGAAGCAGGCAGCTCACCACATAGGTTTAGCATCAGAGCTTTTATCTTGGACTCTTTATACTCACAAATGGTCGCAGCACCAGGACCACTAGTGTAACTGGTTCCGTACAGGCTGCGTAAAGCTGCAATAGCTCCCTGAGACACACTCAGCTGCCAAAAAAAGACAAAGCACAAGTCAATACACAGAGTTGTGCCAGATTTACCACTCTAAGAAGCTCAATTATATGAAAATGCAATGGACATTTCTGTAGTGTGCTACGATGCATGTGTGTATGTGTTAATGAACAGGTACCAGCTCTGAGTGGTCAGCAGCCAGGCCATATTTGTAGGAATATGGGAAGAGGAGCAGCTGGGAATATGAGTGGACAGTCAGGTAGGCCTTGATGATAGACTTGTTGGTACGGATAAAGTTGGCCAGATTCTTGGACTCAATCTCAGATTCTGGGCTGCTTCCACAGTAGGTTTCACTGCAAGGGCTGCTGGAAGCTCCAATGGCTGGAAAGTGAACAGCGTACAGCATGTAAGGAGTAATTGACAACAAACAATGAATTATTGGAAAAATAATGTACACCCAAGGTTGTTTCTAATAATTCAATGGCCTAGAGTCAATGATTCCGCTTATACTACGGTTACCACGCATCAAGACATTGTTCAGATGTTTTATTTCAAGATATTTGTCAGGTTTTGTCCTGAAAATGCTCTTTTGTGTAGGACTAATTTCTTACATATCTCATCCCAAGCCTCTGTTGCTTATTTCAAAATGTCATTTAGAGCTAGTAACAGAAGCATAAAGATGCAGGAAGTGATTTCTGAGAAACGGTGTTGAAAGTGGTTCGGACAGAGCACCACAACACACTTGTAGCCAATCAGCAGTAGGGGGCGTGTCCACACAAGATGGGGGAGGAGACAGAGTGAGCAAGCAGGAGATTTGAAGAAAGACTGTAGAAAGAGAAATGGCTGAGAGACATTACAAAAGAAGAATATCACTGGAAAATAGAAGGGTTATGATGAAGAAGATCTTTAGAGAATATTAGAAAAGCTTTCCAGCACTGGAGAGACCTAAGCGGGAGGCCTGAAAACGGACACCGAGGTTGTGTTGTTTCTGCTCCATATGTCAGTAACATTGGTTTTGCTGTGTTTCACATAACCAAGATATGGTGTTAATTGAAATTATTTGGTGAAGTGATGTGGAACTGTAATGCGGTCAATACCTGCCTGGAACTACTTTAGCTGTGTGTTTACTGGAAAATAACCCTAGAACATATTTAATGAATTACAGAGTAATATGCCCTGATATGTTACTGCACTCATAGAACACTGATTCCTAAATGATTCCATATGATCAGATTTCAAACAAACTTAATTAAAAAATCCCAGCTGAAAAGTCCATCTTAGAGCAGTGTGGTTTGGCTGGTTTGGTGCAGGTCTAGCTGGCATGGCATTGTTTTTCACCAACAAACCTTTACCTGGTGATCAACCAGCATGTTCTTTGTGGTCAAAATGGTAGACCGAGGAAGCCTTGCTCGTTAAGCTAGTTAAGCAATGTTGTGCGGACACTAATATACAATATTAGTTTATCACAAGGAAGAATGTACTCACTGCACCATCCAGCATTAAAGTTTCTGTTGGGATCAGTACCAATACAGCTGGAGCCACTGTTCTTGGATCTAGTCTTTCTCCACATCCTGTTCTGTGTGATCAAAACAAGAATTTCCAGATCATTATTTTTCACTCTTTACCACACAGTAAAGTCAAAAGTGGGCACACCCACTGGTTCTTTATTATTACTTTCCCCCCACATTTTAGAATAAATAGAAAGAAATAATATGAAACAATACAAATATGAAATGAAGTAATACCAATTAAGTAATACCATCAGTAGATACGCAAGTAGCGCAGTGCTATTAGGTATGTAAGCTTGTTTCTGCCATTGAATACAAAATAAAAAAAAGTAATTGCGACTTTTTATCTCACAATTCTTATTTTTAGGGGTTCAACTGCATAGCGCTGAAACCGTATTGCAATTGTTAAAATTTCTAAGATCAGCATTCTCCCCTAAAAGTGATCGGGTAGACCAAACCTTAAGTCGTAGAGACTTGAAACTTTGAGGGCTGGTAGTACTCACACTGTCTACAACGTCACCAAGACTCGCCCCGATCGGCCTGATGGGGGTGCTACAGTGATGAAAAGTATGAAAGATATTTTATGTTTAGATATTTCTATTTTGCGTGAGTCACGCAAATTATTTGATTCTCCCGCAACCCGCACATGAGTAGTGTATCGCCGCCTGCGCCCGCACGCGGCCATCAAATCTTGTAAAGGATCGCAATTTTTTGGTAGAACTCCTCATTCTGAGCAACTTTGTCTCTAGGACCGCCTTTGTCCATCAAATCGTTCATTAAATATTGGACATTATTTCAAAAACCAACTTTTGCGATCTAGCCCTAGGTTTTTGGCTTAACCTCGATAACTGTTAAAAAGCTTTATAAACTTATTTCCTATGGTAAATGCCCTGTATTGACTGTAAATTTTCTTTTCCATCTATGATCAAAATGGTTACAGATTTGCTAAATAAAACATAATACTTTTTACGCATGTGCTTAAAGACCTTAAAGCGCTTGAACCCCGATATTTGCTGCTCGCAGCTATATTTTTTCCTCGCAGTTCTGACTTTTTTCTCAGAATTGCGCAATAGGTTAAACTTTCAGTTGTGAGCTATAAAGTCTGAATTGCGAGATATAAACCTGAAATTGGGAGTTATAAAGTTACAATTGTGTGATATAAAGTGATTTTTTTTTCTCAGAACTGAGAAACTCGCAATTGAGAGAAAAAAGTCAGAATTGTGAGATAAAAAGTGGCAATAACCCTTTTTATTTTTTATTCAGTAGTGGAAACAAGCTTCCATAGTTTGGTGACGCAAAGAGTGAAAATTAGACAACGGAACACACTTATTAAGTTGTCTTTTGTGTTGGACAGGTAAGGGAATTAATTATTGTGTAGAGCGCTCACAAAAACTCAGTAGAATTTGTGTAATCTACATAAAACTCAGAGTCGATCATGCTGTTTGACAGATGGCAGTGAAGCGTCTAACACCATATTGGTACCGGTACTATAAGTAGGCAATACAGAAAGAATAACAACACTAACGCTGGCTAAAGAAAAACTGAAAGTTCTTTTAAGGATAAGAATTTAGATCAAAACATTTTTTTAAGAACATATTTCAATATACTGTACAATATGAATAATATATTTTGGCAACACAAATGTTATGAACCTACACTGGTCCAGGTGTATTCATAGCCATCAATGTTGAAGACAGGCAGAACAAAGAAATCCAATCTATCCAGAAGGTTGGTCATCTCAGGATCACTTCCATAGGTGGTCACAGCCTGATCATGAGTAAAATTATGTTTAGATTGATAGATCTCTTGAATGAAAGACATCAATTAAAAAAAAAAAAAAAAAAAAAAGTAATTGTTTATCCTGTACCTCATTTACGAACCACTGACAGAAAGCATGAGTGATCCATTCTCTGGCGTGAAAGCCACAGTCAATGAAGACAGCTGGCTTAGCAGAGCCTGTCTTCTTTCCAACCTGTCAGAGGAAAATTTCAAGTGTTTTATTGTTAAAACAACCATATTTACTATTGAGTTGAATAATGTTATTGTATTGGTAACCAATGCAGATAATCTCAAAATTGTCATATATCAGCCAATTAATTGCATAGCCAATACAATGGTCAGTCCATCATTAAAGAAAATGTCCTATATGCTTTGGTAGATGCTGAGTTGATCACACCCTTGTGAAAAAGAAGTGTGCTTAATTGTACTCAATGTGTACTTTAAATCTAAAATGTGTATATATATATATATATATATATATATATATATAACTATACTTGCCGTAATAATTTTATTACATTTTCATTACATTCAATTCACACTTATGTGTATTATTTTAAGGTTTATTATTTCTGTAATAAGTACTCTTTTTAAAAGTATGCTGTGCACTACTTTTTCACAAGGGTATACAGAGTTCTGTAAGCTGATTTACCAGGACTTTACCGTCAGAAGGTGCATGGGGCGTCCCTCATACGTGTTCCCAATCACCTGCCTGCTGATCAGGTCAGCATTGGCAGAGCTGATGGAAACTGCCCAATCACTAATCTGAAGGTGAGAAAAAAAACTAATTACACACCTGGAATGGAGGAAAAAAAAAAAAAAAAAGGTGTAAGGGGAATTATGAGAGCACTGGCAGTCATACCGTCGCCCAGCTGTTGTACTTTGTGTAGTCATGGGCTTTTGTCACCCTCATGTTGTCTATCTGAGCCTCCACAGCCTCCTGAAGATCTTCAAACATGACCCTGCAAAGACAATGAGTTATTTTAAAACTTTACACCGGCTAATAAATCCTAAGAATGTCAAAAATTAGCTTATTTTGTGAGGGGAAATCTAACATGGCTTTCTTTGAAGTACAGTACTTTGAAGTGCCGTGTCATTGTATGTTGTTACTCATTCTGAACCATAATATAAGTGCCAGGCATGAGCATGTTCATTTCAAAGTCTAAGGCAACTTGCGTGTTTGTGAAATGCTTACTTAGATTCAATGCCACTCTGCTGTAAAATGGTGAAGACCATGTCAAGCCCGGCTGCAGGAACATGAATGTCAACATTCATGCCAATGCTCACAAGGTCAGAACTGTCCGGCTTCCAGAAATCCACCTGTAGAGGGTGCAGCAAGTACACTTACTGAAATTGTGGATGTGCAACCATGTGTCCTGATGAAATCCAACTAGGCTACTAGGGCCCTATTTTAACAATCTAGGTGCATGGTCTGAAGCACATGGCGCAGGTGCACTTAGGACGTGTCCGAATCCACTTTTGCTGGTTCAACGACACATGGTCCAAATGGTAATGTGTTTTTGGCGTAATGTGACAGAGTGTCATCTCCCATTCCCTTTAAAAGCCAGGTTCACTTGCACCATGGCGGATTGCTATTTACATGGCGGAATTTGCAAGTGGAAAGACTGTAGGCGCATATTACTAATGCGACCTTTAAATAAAAAAAAATACTGTGCAGTCAGTTTTCAGTTGCCTCAAAATAGCAACACGCCAACAACGCACCTGAACACACCGCATTTTCAGACCAGCTCATAGGCGAAGAGATGGACGCGAGTGCATTTGTTATTTAAACAACATGGTTCTGGACGTGAAAAATGATAACTGCGTCGGGCTAGCAAAAACACTTGCGTCAAGCCTGGCGTCACATTGTGCCGGGTGTGTGATATGGCCCCTAGAGACATATATTATATATATATATATATATATATATATATATTTTTTTTTTTTTTTTTTTTTTTTACACAAGTAAATTGCTGCCATATTGTGAAAATGGTTAGCTACCGTCTGTAGTAACAAAATGGCCATAGAGGACTTTAGAATCAATAGATTTTTATACAGTCTGTTGATCTCAAAATTCCAGAAGCTCTGAACCGCAAGGTGAATAAAGTATTGTTGTGTCTTAAATTTAAATGAATTAATTATTTAATTAAACTAAATTATTTCGATGGTCCACTTTAGACATTCGGTTACACATTGTACTTAATCAAATAAGTACTGAGTAATATTAATTAACTACATGTACTTACTATAGAGTTACAGTTAGGGTTAAGGTTTGGTTTAGGGTTAGTTACTTGTAATTATGCATAATTTATTGTTATTACTGTAGTTAGTACATGTAGTAACGTGTAACTACGTCAACTTAAAATGAAGTGTTACCAGACATTCTACTAACTACAAGTAACTTTGCAACTACATGTCAACTAACAGTCACTAGAGTATTAGTAGACTGTTAGGTTAGGGTTAGTTATTAAGGTTTGGGTTAGTAGAATAAGTTGACATACTTGAAAACTTACTTGTAGTTAGTAGAATGTCTAAAGTAGACTATCGAAATAAAGTGTTACCAAAATCCCTGTAATTTTCTCTTTCTCTGTAATGTTTGACAAGTAGAGTTAGTTCTATTTGTTTAATGACCTTCATCAATGGTAATATTGATACCATTACTTGTAGCCTGACGTAAATAAATTTCATTGAGAGATGTACTGTATTAGAAGACGCTGTAACATTACATACAATTTTTGTCTTAATTTAGATTAGCAAAAGGTTCTTCTAATTATATTATTCAACAATAAATCAACAAATAAAGTAACAGAAATTCGCCTTTTAAGCATTAGATTTCATGCTTGCAGATAGTGCCACCTGGTGGCCAAGGTTGGTCCCACATGGTAATTGTTTACTAACAGATTTTTTTATATAAAAAAAGGTATTTTTTTTACACATATAGGTACAATTTTTACACACACACACACACACACACACACACACACACACAACACAACACACACACACACACACACACACACACACACACACACAAACACAAACACAAACTTGCTCTTCAGGGCTTCTTTACCAAATATAAATAAATAAAAAATTTAAAAGAGTTTAAATTTTACCTTGACTTTTTGGCCCAGTTCCCTGATGACTGTCACATGTTCATCATTTAAAGGTGTCAGACGGAGGACTTTATCTCTAGAAAAGTGTGGAGAAAGATATTATTTATCATCTTAGATATTAGCTCCACATAGTGTTTTTTTTTTTTTTTTTGGTTCAACAGAGAAAAAATATGTTCAAGAATTTACCCCACAAATTTGGTTGGCTCACAGAGAGCAACAGCCACCAATCCCAAAAGCAAAAGGACCTTCATTTTGCCTGTATGGTTATGCTCCGCACACAGATCTCTTTTTATAATCCCGGGCCTTCAAGGGCCGCCCAATCCTTCATATGCATCATTTATTATTCACCTGTTGCACATGCTGTTAAAGATATTTTTAGCTATGATTTGAGGTGACAACAGTTCCAAAAATGCACCTCTTTTAATCATTAACTTGTTAAAAGGTTGACACCTAAATGTTCACTAAGAAAAGAAAACCTTAACAGGAGACCATCATTTAAAAAAATAATAATAATTTTATTTTACTGTTCTTCTGCACGAGTCCCAAACTATACTATATGTACTGCTTGAATGTTCAGTGTAGATGAGTACAAAATATTCCCATGGAATGTACATGTAAAAAAAAGAGATGAAAAAGAAAGAAATGTACAAAACATTATTTTTTACATTTTTATGTAATGTTACAACGTCAGATATATTGCAAAACAAAAACATTCAACAGACAATCTAAAACTATTTGTGTGTGTGTGTGTGTGTGTGTGTGTTCAGTGTACAGTTTTCACATTCATATCTCATACTCAATTATCAACTTATTTACTTATCCAAAAAACTGCTTTTGGCAGTTCTTTGCCTCCACGTCATGCATTAAAATTGTTTAAAGCACAACTAGCCGTTGATTATTCTTTACAACGTACTTATTGTGTTCATATTACAAAACACTTTTGCTGCTATTGAGGTGGACACGGATAAAGTTAGGGACAGGATTGGTGGTATAGTTAAGCTTAAGGGTGGGTTAAAGGTTTAGGAAAGTATAAACAGTGTAATTATAAATGTAATTACAGAAATTAATTACAGCTGTACATGCAGGTATTTTTGAAATATAAGTACAATGTAAAACATGTATATACACATCAAGTGCATTGTATCAAATGATTAATTCTAATGTTAGTACATAGTTAAAGACACTTAATATAAAGTGGGACCGCAAATATAATATTTAACGTCCCACATTACTGTTGTACTGCAGTACAGTTCTAAATATGTTAAATACATATAGCTGTATTTACATCTTGGTTTTAGTAAAAGACTTATTTAAAGCAAAGAAATAAGCAGAGTAACCAAGATAATTATATATATGGTATCACCTGTACATAATTCTTGCAATATGCAATACCTTTTATATTACGTATTTATTAGTTAGTTAGTTATTTTAATTTGTGGTTTTGGTCTTTTGTTGTGACAAGAAATTATTACAGAAAATCATATTTTTGCATGAACACAAATAAAACATTATGATCAGGTAACATGGTTTATAATATGGTCACAATATATGGTCAAATTTCCAGATTACTTAAAGGGTTAGCTCAAAAGTGATAATAAATAAATGTCATCAATTACCCTCATGTCATTCCCGTTCATCTTCGAAACACAAATGAATGGGACATAAAGAATGAATAAAAGCCTAATTTAAATCTGTTCATCATATAAAGTGATCATTTCTCTTCAGAAAATTTAGGCTAAACCACTCGATTTATATGGATTTACAATGGTTTTACGATCTCTTTATGAACTTTTTGAAGTGGTAGTTGCGTAGACTGTCAGTGGAGGGACAGAAATCTCTCAGATTTCATTAAAACATCTTAATTTGTGTTTCGCAGATGAATGAGGGTGAGTAAGGCCGTGTGTCCACCAAAGCGTTTTTAGCCAGCTGAAAACACTAGGCGCTCTGCTGAAAACGCATAGCTGTGGGCGCTTGAGAGCACTTTGGAAGCGCAGCTTTTTTTTTCAATTGAAATGCTTTGCTTGCTATGTTATGGAATATCCACGGAAGTGTTACTATCATTTCACAGATAGTTTGTTTCTGTATTGTTTATATATATAATATGTCGATACAATGTAAAGCATTAGCTCTGGCTCTTGTTTTAAATTATTGTGTTCCATTATTATGCTTGTTGCTGTCATCTGTTGATGTTGTACAAGCAGAACGTGGCGGTTGGTTGGTGTTGTATTTGTCCCGCCTCTCCTTCACTGTGATTGGACGGCTGGGTACAAAGTGACAGTGATGAGCCTTGCATTTTACCTAAAGTTGAAATTCTCCAACTCTCGGCGACCGGTAAAAAACACAGAGCACTCAGCATTCAGCGTAAAATAGACACTCAGTGCCTCGTTACGCTCCTGCCGTTTTAAAAAAATCACTTTGATGGACACAGCCTAAATGATGACAGAATTTTCATCTTTGGGTGAACTAAGCCTTTAAAGTTCACCACCTTGTGACCGAAAAAAAAAAAAAAAAAAAACCTTGAATATTTATAATTTATGAAATATATATATATATATATATATATATATATATATATTATGGCCGGTAAATTTTTTTTTTTTTTTTTTTTTTCCTGACATTTTTGCAAAAACAGGCAGTTATGACACCAAAATTTTAGATAAAAATTTTAAATGTTATTAAAGACAAGTAAACAGTCAATAATAAAATAAGAACAAAATTAAATTACAAGGAATAGCACAAATAAATACAATAGAACAATGATACAAATGAAATAAACTGGTTTTCAGGTAGGTCTAACAGTAGTTTTCAGGTACAGAAACTGAATGAAGTAGGCTAATCCAATATAACACTGCATAGTCTTCACTGTTTAAATTGCACCTAGATTAATCCTTACTAAAGTTACAAAACTTATTCAGTCAAGAGCAGTCAGTGTTTATTAACATTAAAAATGCAGACAGCAGCAGATGAACTTTTGTCTGCATCATATTTTGGGTTTCGCGTAGCTCAATTGGTAGAGCATTGCAATATACAACTATACGCAATCATGTGATCGTACGATTGTGGGTTCGATCCCAGGGAACGCATGTGCTCATAAAGTGTATATGCACTAAAAATCACTCAGGGTAGGTGTAGGGATAGGGTAGGTGTAGTCATTCAAACTCAAAAAATTCAAACTCAAGTTTTGCTAAATGGAAATAGGACAAATGGCATGTAAGGGACCGTGTAAAAAGTCCACACATTGCATTTAAATGAACACACATTTTGATTGGTAACGACAGTCATACGGAATTTCATGACAACAGACGTAACACGACACTGTCATTATTTTTACGCCAGCTAGAGGGTGCATGACTTCAAAACGTAAATATAGGACATAATAAGGTGCTTGAAAAAACAACCTATAGGGTCATTTTTTGGAGGGGGACAGTCTCAGTGCTATCACTTTAAAAGCGAATGCACGGATCCAGTATAGTGATACACGTGTTTTCTTTCTCCACTGTTTACGTTTGTTTAAGACATAAATGATTATGTTTACTAGGATACATGCAGAGAAGGACAGTTTTTGACATAATTTTGTGTGAATTTGTCCATTCAAGTGCAAGAAGACATGGAAGAGAATATTCGCATGAAAGTTTGAGCTTTCTGGGCATGCGCTTCAGATGTCTAAACCTCCCACACAGCACGCGAGTAATGAATTGAGTTCCCTTTCACATCTTCTTGCACTTGAATCTCAGGGCACTGCCTCATCAACTGTTCCGAGCATCATTCATGTTCTCACAAAATGGTGTTGTTAAAATTCATAGAAATGTTACCGGCCAACTGGGAACTGATACCATTTCATATACTCGCCAACGCCGATTTTTACTCACATTTGGCACTTGTGTTAATTTTAATTTGTGTTAATTTTAGGCTCTGTTTATAACTAGCCCCTTGTGAAAAGGTTTGCTTAATTGTATTAAATGTGCACTTGAGGTGTACTTCAAATCCTAAGTATATTTCTTTCTTTTTTTTTTTTTTCTTTTTTTAAACTGTACAGTTTTTAAACTGCAGATATTAATGAAATAAAAAGGCCACTTAAGTGTACTTAAAGAGAGTACACTGTTCCATAAAGGGTTAGTTCACCCAGAAATTAAAATTCTGTCATTAATTACTCACCCTCATGTCACCTTCAGAACACAAATGAAGATATTTTTTATGAAATCTGAGAGCTTTCTGTTCCTCCATTGACAGTCTACGCAACTACCACTTTCTAGCCCCAGAAAGGTAGTAAAGACATCATTAAAGTAACCCATGTGACTCCAGTGGTTTAACCTCAATTTTATGAAATGACTCAAGTGCTTTGTTTACACAAAAAAAACAAAAAACAAAAAACATAATTTACCACTTTATTAACAAAATATGAATCGCCAACGCGCGTTCATGCAACAACGTCTGCTGTTGCATCAACACAACAAGCATATCAAAATGCTTTTTCTTTTTTTTTTTTCTTTTTTTTTTTTTTTTGCATTGATGACAGAATTTTCATGTTTGGGTGAACTATCCCTTTAAGTATATTCTTCTAAAATATACTATTTCCGTATTAAGTATTCTTTTTAAAAGTATGCTAATGTGTACTGTGTAATGTGTTACTGATACAGTAACGTAACTAACTAGTATTGTGCTTTGGTAATGCTTTGGCCAAGTATGCTGTATCTTGTAGTACCTTAAAATCCCAAAACACAGATAAATACAGAATTTCAGCTATGCCTTTTCCACCTAAGATGTCTTAACAGAGGATGTTGAATCGATCTTGGACCTTGTTGGGTTGAGCAGTCCAGAGGTGCAATGGGAATGGACATTCATCTTTGCGCTAATGCTAAAGTGACTGCGAGTTTGTCCAGACTCACAGCCTAGCAACCTCAGTAGATTCTTGCGAAAATTTTGTCCAACAAATCCATAGAGAATGGGGTTTACACAACTGTTTAAATAGGAGATGCAGATGGTAAATGGCATGGCTGTGTCAATAACATCCAGTGTTTGGCAGTTTTCCACCACGCCAAGCATGGCCAGCAGCTCCATGAAGTGGAAAGCTTGGTGAGGAGCCCAGCAAACAAAGAAAGCTAACACAGTAGCGGCTATCATCCGGAGTGTTTCATCCTCCCGAGAGCGAACGCTTTTCCTCAACAGACCCCTGGAACCCAGAAGTGCCTGACCAATAAGGCAATAGCAGGTGATGATGACAAGGAAAGGCACAAGAAAGCCTAGAACACTTTTTAGCACGCTAAGGGTAACTAGGAAGTGTATCTGCTCACTGTGGTGCAACACTGCGCACAATGTTGAGTTCCCAATGTCGTACACATCCCTGCTTAGTGCTGTAGGTGCACTGAGGAGCAAGGCAAACACCCATATGAGTACACACGTGAGGTTAGCGTAGAGAAGTGTGCGCTGGCGTCTGGAGCGCACCGGATGTACAATAGCAAGATATCGGTCAATGCTAAGAGCGGTGAGGAAGAATATACTAGTGTAGAGGTTGAAGATGACCATTCCGGCACTTGCCTTGCACAGAAAGGTGCCGAATGGCCAGTGGTAACCCGTGGCTGTGAAAGCGGCCCACAATGGCAGCGTAATAAGGAAGGTAAGGTCTGATATAGCTAGATTGAGCACAAACACATTTGCTACTGTTTTTAGCTTCATGTAGCGGTAGATGACAGCCACTACCATGCTGTTACCAATGATCCCAATGACAAAATTGCATCCGTAGACAACGGGAATGAAGGTGAAGATGAAGCCGTGTCTTCCAGACATGTTGCAGTTCACGTGGAGGCTCTCACTCATTCCTGAGGTTTTGTTTTCCATTTTTAGTCCACAATTGTTGCTTATGTGACAACAAATGCGTTCTGCTACCACCCGGGTATGTCTTGAGTAGCCAACACTAGCTTTGGGGTAAAGGCCTCACTGACACCTATAAAAGAGAGCAACAAAAAATGTCAGCCACAGCCCAGAGGAAGAGGCATCATTACCAGACCGTAAACACCGGCCGTGAAAGAGCTCCTGCTACGGCCCCTCATTAAGCTCTGCACATTAAAACTGTCTTCACTGATCAAGCTACTTCAGTTAAATAAGATGCTATCAAAAACAGATGCTTGATGACTAAGAATTCAAAATGGCCCTTTGAAATAACACTGATCTGACCACCTGGAACCCCTTTAAATGCTCTTTTAGTTAATGAGTGGAGACAGTGAAATTGTACTGTGTTCTCACGGTCATGGAAACATCCATCCATCCATCCATCGGCTCTACAAAAATTTAACGCAACAGTTTGCATAAATTTTTTTGAGTTATGACAACTTTGAGCGAATTTACGATACACTGAGTTAGAGGAACTTAATAATTTGTACCATAAACACAATTTTTTAAGTTGAAAAAAAAAAAATAAGTTGCTCCAACTACAAGAGTTGTAGCTCTGGAACCAATTCATCTTATCTATTTCAGTTCGAATCATCAGCTATCATAGCACGTTAAGGCAACTTATTTAACATGTATATTTAATGAACAAGTAAGATATTATTTGTCACTGGCATTAGCGCAGTCATTGCTTATAGAGTCAATGTGGTGTTTACCTTCATGTATCTACTCTTCAGCACAATAATAACCACAAAGACTTCAACATTAAACTCTTTTAAATGTCGAACATAACAGCATTAAACACTAACTGGTCTTTCCCTTCACTAAAAAAAACAAAAACCATAAAATACTTAATTTCAACATTTATTCTCCTTATCAAGTCCTATGCAAAACATGCTGGGAACTAGAAATCCACTGCCTAATTTCCTAATTTATCAAGACAATTTCATTATGTTACTACAACTGATTTAAAAAAAATAATAATAATAATAATAATAATAATAATAATAATAAAATAAAAAATAAACGCAGAAATTTGAGTTTAAATTACAGACGATATTAAGTTGATGTAAGGATCAACATTATTATGTCAACAGAACAAAATAATGTTTGTTACTTAAAAGGTTTAATTAAAACAATAAATTTGAATTTTTAACTTGCAACCATGCATTCATTTAAGTTTTGGTAACAGATCCCCTGAATCTATCTATATCATAAGAACTATTGTTCTAATATTTAAAGCTTATCTTGACAACTTTTGCTTTCTACTTAAATGTTACAGTCATATGAATGTCTTTCAGTTTCAGTAAATTTCAATGTCTGTACATTCAAATTTGCACTGAACTGAAATTGAACTGAAGTTTAAAATGCATTCTCAATTCAATATTAATTAAATTCTGAATGGTGCACAAAACCTTATATTAACATATACTTCACAAGAATGATCGTTTTAAACTGATTTTCTGCTTCGTAATATGATGGAGTTGACAGAGTAACCAGATCACAAATTTATTTAAATTCTATTGTATTATAATTGTTGGTTTTTAGGGTTACCTTCTAGTGTTAGCTACTACAGTGTCTGTGCTCATGGCAGTAAACATGATTTTTCTAACTACAACATTAATTGATGAAGGAGATATAAAGTGAGAGAAGTGCATTAGAGCACTGCAGAGTTGTTATGTTCCATACACACTGTGCTGAAAGGAACTCAGCATGAGAATTTCTAATCAGCACACACCTAAATAAACAGGTCACCAGGGGTCTAGGCTGTGGAAAGTGCCTGTGAGAAAATCAAACCTGTTTGCAGTTAAAAAATGAGCATGCTGCTACCAGAATAGAATGAGGAAAAATTATCCATTTAGAACATTGTTTATAAATGTCCAAAACTTTAATAATAAAATGCTTTCTACATACTTAATTAACAAAGATAATAGAGGCCTCAGTTTGCCACAAGGGGGCGCAGTAAAGTGTTTTTTTTTTTTTTTTTGCATGGTTTCAGCTGCAATCTTAAAGCAAAAACCAGGCTTATGCAAAAATCAGAATTTGGGAACTTGTGCACTTTCAATTATTTCAAACACAGGATTAATTTGAGTTTGTAGAGGGAATTTACTGTATTGCAATTCAAAGAAAGTCTATTTCGACAAAACATAATTGCATACATTCATATAACTAATTTTGCTGATTTATTCCCTGTTATGTATATTGTAAAACATAATATGCTATATCTACTCCATAAAATGTTGGCAATAGATTATAAGCAATATTATTAATTAAATTCAACAAATAGAATTAAGTTAGAATTAATCAAATTAATTCCTTAATTGTCAACCGTTTAAAACAAGTACGAAAACGAAGTAAAATATAAAGAAATATCTGAATAACAGACAGACGTCAAAGATGAATTAAGAACTCTATTTTTTATTGCCAACATTGAAGACACCTGATGATAACAAGCAGAATCAATGAAGGAAAGAGAAACACAAGAATTAACAGAGGTTTAGATGTTCATGTTGATGTTATTGAAAATGTTTGGTCGCCATTATGGTGCTCAGTGTTTCATTTAGTTGGCCAGTTTGACTTATTGCTTTTTATGTCAGTTTGTGGTTTTTGTAATGGTGTTTGCTAATTTTACACATTTTAAATGGTTGATTTTTAAGGAATTAATTTAATTAATTATAACTCAATTATTATATGTTAAATTTAATTAATAATAATGCTTTAATGCTTGTAATCTGTTGCTACAATTTTATTGAGTAGATAGAGCATATTACTTTTTACATTATAGATTCTGTTTTTAATCAAATTGATTTCTATATTCAAAGAGGCAAAACAGATCACTTTGTAAGCTTACTTCCTTAGGTTTGGAGCTATTTTTTAAGATTGTTGTAAACTAGAGCATTCTGGGAATGTTCATCAACCATAGTCCAAAAATAAAAGTTAATTTATTACATATGATGAATATATATATATATATATATATATATATATATATATATATATATATATATATATATATATTACAGCGGTTGTACAAACATTTAATTTCGAATTACAATTCTGTATCCTGTTCCTAATCTCAGTTCAAATTCAGGAACTAAACATTTAGACATTTATATGTCAAGTGAACGTGGGTTTCTTTGGTTTCACAGGCGAGACATTTTAAAAAGCATGCATTCTTCTGTAAAAGCACCCGCCGTATCAGTTGCAGATGTGGCGTTCATTGCTGAAGAAGGAGCACAATGTTGGGGTGCCAAGGGTAACAGGATAATGAAATATCACCCATGCATTTCTCCTCCTCAGGCCTGCTGCAATAAAGCAGTTCCGCACATGTCACCATTTGATTTAGTCCTGTTTTCATTTTTAAATGAGTGTAACAGTAGGCAGCTGTAAAGTTGACTGTACAGGGAACACAGAAACTAAATGTGCAAGATTAGCCCGCTTTTAGTTGTGCATTGTGTTCTCATGCTGTTTCTCTGGATTCAATGAAATAATCGCAACAAATACATCTGTAAACACAAGACCACAACTGATTTTGTGAACACACAGCACCAGATTAACTACTCTTAAGCTAGATAATTACTCTCAATTGCTCCTCCCTGACAGCAATTACATTAAATGGAGAGCAAATGGAAACTTTAAATGGAAACCGTAAAAGGCAGAAATTAACTTTACATTAGTTTGCCAAATGCCATTAAATAGTAGAAAAAGAAGAATGGTGTATTTCCACCATTTACTGGACTGGAATGTGAAACGCTGGATGGTGTACAGGAGAGCACTTTTGGGTGCTTTAAACATTAAAATGACTCACGATGTAACATTGTTGTATTGATTTGAAATTAAAGAATACTTTACAATACAATACAAACTACTTTTGTGCTCAGCATTTTCATTTTTAGGTGAAGAAACATAAAGAGAGAATTTCTTGAGGATTGTTCTATTTTATATAAACTTAAAGTAAACATAAAAAAAATAATATTAAAGGTACACTATATAACTTTTGGCCCTTTAGCTGTTAAAAAACAAAAACTGCATGCATTACGCAGAAGAACATTGTTTTTGTTGTGCTTCAGCTCTGAGTGTTTGTGAATGGTTCTTTCTCATATCTAAAGAGAGAGATTTTCCTACTGCTTCCTACTGTTTACAACATTTCCAATCCCTCAGCTCTCGTCATCTCCGAAAAGCCAAGCCAGTGTTGATTCTTGTTTTATTACGAGCTCTGTCGCGCTCTCTTTTTGCCAGCAGACTCTCATCTGTTTGTCATTTTATGCAAACTACGCAAGTTGCGTAAGGCCCTTGAACCACCAGGGGGCCCCCTTGCTCATCACTATATAAAATAAACATGACAGTAATTTACTGTCATAACGTGAATATTTCTTTATAACATGAAAATATATGTGTGGTGGCTACTAAACATTTGCAGAGTCATGTGGAAATATTTTTAATAATGATTTACATTTCATCAATAACCGTTTCGGACTCAGACATCATGCAGTGCGGCAAATAATAAAATGCGACTTGACATGGCTGTGGCTGCAAAATAGATAAAACCCTTATTTTTCAGCTGAGATCGTGTAGAGCCCTTTGAAGCTGCGTTGAAACTGACATTTGGACCAACTGTTGAAGTCCACTATATGGAGAAAAGGTGGGATGTTTTCCTCAAAAACCTTAATTTCTTTTCGACTGAAGAAAGAAATACATTAACATCTTGGATGACATGGGGGTGAGTAAATTATCAAGACATTTCAGTTTGAAAGTTAACTAATCCTTTAATAATAATTGTTTATATATATATATATATATATATATATATATATAACGTTGGGTTTGTCCATATTTGACTCAAATTTGGTTTGAAACAACCTTGCCTTTTTTATTTATCATGCTGTAATTTTATTTATCATGCTGTAATCGCGCATTTTGAAAGCCAATTCGGCTATGTTATAGCTTTTCTGACAGCTAGATGGTGCCAGAGCATTACTGTTAAAAAAAAAATATATATATATATATATTATTTAGCTGTCAATAAAAAATTGGTTTTTGTTTCTGCCAGTTTTTTTAACGGGTTTCCCTTTACATATTCATATATGGTTTTCATAACTTGCAGTTTGTTTCCTTGATACTTTAATTCCATTAGGCTTATAGAAAACTGGCAGTGAACCTTGCATACTGAAAACCACTGTAAATATTAAGTTTATGGAATTTTTTTTTTTTTTTTTTTTTTTTTTTTAAGAATGCACTGACAGGGGCCTTCACAAAGTTTTGCTTAGGGCCCCCAGAAGTCTAGGTTTGGCACTGTTTAAACAGGTGATTTCCCGGAGGTTAAAATTGAGCTGCTCCATGTCAACCTTTCTCACTCATTGTGACGACTAACCTATGCCACTCCCACACCAGACACGTGTCATGTTTGTACGAAATTTCCTGCCAAAAATATCCCATCCATCAGGTCTAAAATATGAACACTTATAATAATAATATTATCATTGTGAATCAGGTTAAGACTTTTGGAAGAAGGATTGATGATGTACTGACTCATTATCTAAATTTTGTTAGTTTAATAAAAAAAAAAAAAAAAAAAAAAAAAAGTTACATATTGTACCTTAAAAAAAAAAAAAAAAAAAAAAAAAAAAAAATATATATATATATATATATATATATATATATATATATATATATATATACATATAGGGCTATTGAAACCATTGTGACATCAAGCTCTTTAAAAAAAAATAGCACATTTAAAAAAAAAATAATTACTTTTTATTTATGATGAGAATCTAATAAGAATTGATGGGGTGAGATATAATGACTTCTGTTTAATTTTGAGGTTGATATTGAGGTGAAATGTCACCTGGATATATTTTCATGGGATTCAATGAAAACCTACTTGCTTGTTTGCTTGCCCTAACAACACAACTATCTATGAGGGACTCCATTTAATCAGAAGTGTAGCGTGAGCACCACCATCTGGCAGAGTGTTAGACTGGCCACTAAAATCATCACTGATCTAGTTAAAGATTCACTCAGTCTGCTCTTCTCTCACTTCGGAGAGGTACCCTGTAAAAATGTACCTCATCAGCACAAGTGTGGCCACTAAAAAAACAATTATCTCTCCTTTCCCGCTGGGACAGCAGAGACGGGGTTTATATATTTCTGTTGACTGGGCTTTTAAGGCAAACTGCTGTTTGGATTAACAGCAGATGGAATGACACGGACATCTGTCGGACATTTTGTTTAGCAGAGCACAAACGTAAGCCCAACACAGCAATTTAGCTTCTGTTATTGTGTTTAAGTTCTCATCAGATAGATGCAAGCTGCCACCATGGGAGTTGTGGACAACAAATATTAGTCAGCCTCAAGACTGCAGCTCAATAAAACATTGGGTTTGTCTGAGCTCAAGAGATGTTAAAGTTTTTAACATCATGATATCGTATTACATAATCACTCACTTCCAAAAGAGTTGCCTGCAGAGGGAGCATTTTAAGGCATCACAGGTGTGTTCCCGAGGCTGTTCTAAACGGTAGACAGTGTAATTATGCTAAATTCGAAGGTAAAAATCACATGTATCATTTGTAGAGGAGGCAATCCCAAAATGCACTGTGAACCCTTGTGAAAAAGAAGTGCACTTAATTGAATCTTAAAAGTATATTTTTAAAAAAATGCACTTGTAGATTAATGAAATAAAAGGCCACTTATGTGTACTTAAAGAGAGTAGCGTGCACTTTCATGACTGTTTTAAGAAGTGCACTTTGTAAAGTCAAGTTAAAAGTTTTAAGTAGGCTACATGTTAAATCATTAGTTGCGTCCCAAACGACACACTATACACTATGCACTTATACACTATGTACTTATGCACTATGTACTCATCCATGTAGTGCGTGAATTGTATAAGGTTATTTTGTTATTTAACATCGGAGTCTGACAGCCCCTTCCCCTCCGCTACATAATTAAAGCTGCGACAGTTGAGTGCATGAAGTGTCCAACATTCCACACTTCGTTTTTTCCGTTAATTTTCCGGCTATTTAAAGTGCACTTTTTCTTTTAGGAATTTTCAGTGTGAACGCACTACTTGCACTATTTATACTTAAAAACATCATAGAATAGTGCACAAGTATGCGAATTGGGACTCACCTATTGTTTTAATAAACTTTTATCATGCTTTAAAGAAGTATTTGATGTGTTACTAGCATACTAAAGCATGTAAAGTACTTGGATTATAATTTTAAAGGAACACTCCACTTTTTTTGAAAATAGGCTCATTTTCCAACTCCCCTAGAGTTAAACAGTTGAGTTTTACCGTTTTCTAATCCATTCAGCCGATCTCCGGGTCTGGCGGTACCACTTTTAGCATAGCTTAGCATAGTTCATTGAATCTGATTAGACCGTTAGCATCTCGCTCAAAAATGACCAAAGAGTTTCGATATTTTTCCTATTTAAAACTTGACTCTTCTGTAGTTACATCGTGTACTAAGACCAACGGAAAATGAAAAGTTGCGATTTTCTAGGCCAATATGACTAGGAACTATACTCTCATTCCGGCGTAATAATCAAGGAAATTTGCTGTCGTACCATGGCTGCAGCAGGCGCAATGATATTACTGATATTACTGATATTATTATATCATTGCGCCTGCTGCAGTCATCCAGGTACTTTTCATCTACTGTTTAATGAATACTGTCATATACTGTTTTTCGCCTACGATATAGTAGGGAAGTGGGCATATTTGTATACAGCCACTGGACTTTTGACCTAAGGGTGGGACTTCCAGAGCAGACAGGAACCAATGTGACAGAGAGAGAGAGGGACGGGATTGTAAAGGAGCCAGAACTTGAACTTGGGTCTCCAGCTCTCATTAAAGATGAATGAATGAATGAATGTCACTTTGTTGCTGTCGAATGATGCTTTAAAATGGCTTTGGTACTATTTTTATGCCTGTTAGCTTAGCAACATGCTAACATATAACTCTATTGAAAGAAACTATGTAGAGTTGCTTGTTTGTTTTTTTTATAAACATAATTTTGTTTGCACTACACAGTCACCTGTCACTTTATACTAAGCATGTTCTTATTATTCACAGTGTACACCAAGGGCGTTTCCTCCAAGGAGGCAAGGGAGGCAGTGCCTCCTCAAAAAAAAAAAATAAATAAAAATAGGATGAGAAATTAATCCATATTACATATAAAACAACACAAATATTCCAAATTATGTCATTAAAAAGAGCGCAAGTTTCTCGTATTTCTAAAGGAAAGAACAGTTTGAATGAACAAATGATGGCGTCAATGGGAAGACTAATTGAAAAGTAAGTAAACAGATCACCCAGTTATCACCGCTTTATGTCACGTCAAAATCAAACTTGAAATGGACTGAAAACATGATGACTGCGGGGGTTTTTTAGTGCAATCAGCTTGGTGAAATTAAAAATACAATTCGTGTCTGTGACAGACGGTGTTTACGGAGCATGTCTGATGATCCAAAATAGCCTAAGTTGACTATTAAAAAGAAAAACATCAATACACAAATTGTTTAAATTGTTACAGCCTTTCGTTATTATTTTGGAATGAATATAGAAATCCTTAAAACACTAACTTGGTTTTGACTTGGTTTTGATAAATAGAACATTTATTACAATACATTGTTAACGTAAAATTACAAAAAACAATTGTATTTGGTTTCTTTTTTTCTTTTTTGATGTAATGTAAAGTAATGTTCATTTAACAAGGAAGATGTGTCAACGTTAAGAGTAATGCACATGAATTTACATTTGATTTGTAAAAAATTTAAAAAATGTGCCTCCTCATTTCAGAACACCACTGCACGCCACTGGGATATATTTCCCTGATCTATTTGTGCATTTATGTAGTTTATTGTTACAGTAAAGCAATAGAATTTCAGTCAAGTTACATTGCAGACAGTCATTTCGTTCCAACAACAAACAATATTTTGTTCCTTCGACTATTGACTACGGTATGTCCTCATTTAGATAGCAAGGTAAATGTGTGTAATGGCGGTCTTCTTAAATGAGACATGCCATACTTTACTGTATGTTCAGCATAATGAGAACAACACACCATACTAAACAAAGTGCTATGACTCTCATAACAGGCTTTTACTAAAATAACTTCATTTTTTAACCATCATATTTCTGCATAAACCCATACATTTGATAAATGCCAAAGGAATCACTCAGCATGGTCTCCCTGGTGTTAAATAGAAAGAAAAAAAAAAAGGACTCCATATACAATACAATTACTTGACACCAATATTTAATTAGCAGATTGCCATATGAGTGGTGTTTGCTCATGCAAAACTGCTAGCATGTACTGGGTGGTTGCAATACTGAGAAGTTTTTGTGCATTGCTATAGGGTTACTAGGATGTTCTGGGTGGTTTCTAAGGTGTTGCTAGTCTGTTTGTAAGGTGTTTTAGGTGGTTGCTTGGCAGTTGCTAACTGGCCCAAGTCAAAAGGTCATTTTATCATCCACCAGGTGAAAAACGAGATCACAAATAATCTCAAAATCACAAATCTACTACAAGCTGCAAAGTTTAAGATATCATTCATGTCTGTTGCAGAAAGAAATAGGCACTTCCATTAAAAAAATAAATAAATAAATAAATAAAAATAAAATAATAATAATCAATTAATTAATTAATACATTTTAAAGTTTAAGATTTAGGAGTAAGTGCAAACTCTTTAACTATGAGCAGTAATAATGATACACTCTAAAAAATGCTGAGTTGAAAATGGACAAACCCAGCGGTTGGGTTAAATGTTTGCCCAACGTGCTGGTCAGTTTTATTTAACTCAACTATTGTTTAAAAGTGACTATATGGCTGGCTTAAAATGAACCTCAAACAGGTTGGAAATTAAAAATCAGACACATAATTACTAGAGGCAACAACAATAATCAAAATGTGAACATTAAGCAATTTAGTAAATGTTTCTTGTTTAATTATTATTCATTATTATTCATCAACTTATTAATACATATTAATAAATGTTAATTTCCAAAATACTTTGGGTTCATTTTAAGCAAGCAATACAGTATTTTTTAAACAATAGTTGAGTTAAATAAAACTACCCAGCAGATTGGGCAAACATTTAACCCAACCGCTGGGTTAAAACAACCCAATCCCTGGGTTAAAAACAAACCAATTGCTGGGTTTGTCCATTTTCAACCCAACTTGGGTTGTTTTTAACCCAGCATTTTTTAAAGTGTAGTGATTCTTGGTTTAGCATTACAAATATTTAGAAATGGCTACAAAATACAGCATCTAAATAAGGGTTTCGGATCTGAGCTGCATGTTTATGAATTTCAAACTCACGGATAGGTATTCATTTTCAATAAGCAGGGCTAGCGTTCAGTGCATTTTGCTTGTTCATAATGACTTTTAAATACAATTTAAATATAAATCAGAAAGGGTCCTACCTGATGCAGTAGATAAGAAATCTCAGTTTCAGAGTGTGAGCCAAACTGTGTGAACTGCAGACGAGTGCCCTATTACTAAACTACACAAACAAGACTAGTCAAAGCGCCTGACACTTACACACGCATCAGCATGTACAAACACAATCCACCCCCAACTGATGAAAACATGCCTCATGTCTGTATTTCCACAGAATGTGCTTGTTAAGACAACCACCCCCAGCATACACCCACACAACATTAATGCTCCTCCTATCTGAGTGGCACATCTCAAGCTCAGTGGTCAGTTATTTCACGCCATCTTCCAATGCCATGAATTGTGCAAAGGCAAATCGTGACAACTCTAATTGGCCACCCCCAAAGATATATTAATAGCACTGTCACCAACGTCACACATTTAAGATGAAGAGGAAATTGGTTGTCTCCTGTTCCTCTTCCATCCTTAAAGATCAAATGTGACTTTTCCATTTCAGACTTCGCTGTCAGTCAAATAAAAATATGTACAAACACTGAACTATGTGGCCGTTACGTCACTGGTTGAGCCCACTTGACGTACTCGGTGTACAAACTGGAGGGGTTGCTGCTCAGAGGTCTGACATCTGAGACAGAGATGGATAGGAAAGGAAAACAAAGTAGGGAAGCAGAGGTCTGGATGTGTAGGTTGGAGCTGGCTGCACGTAGACATGAGAAAGAACATGGAGAACTTGTTTTTGAGAAAGCTTTATGGACTGACCTGTGAGGTCAGGTCACCTGATCTGTTTCTGCAATCGGTGGATGTTCTTTCATGCTAGTTCAAATTCAGTTTACCTCTATGTTTGCATGGCCAGTGGGGGTAGGAAGCTCTGTGTGCTCTGATTTCAGATCAGTGAACCCAAAACCAACCAACAATTTTTTTTGATGGCTCTTTTGGGCACTCTGGAGCTTCTTGTGTGACTCTTCTGAAGTATTGCATTCGTAGATTGCATTATTAAATTTGAATTGTTTGATTGCATTAAAGTAATCGTTTACTCTCTCTCTCTCTCTCTCTCTCTCTCTCTCATATTGTTCCAAAACAAACAAGACTTTTGTTCATCTTTGAAATGTGAATGAAGTGATTTTTAATATTGTCTCAATTTTTTCCATTAATTGAGAGTCAGGTAATTAACATTTTCATAGTTCAAAAAGTACATAGAGACATTGTAAAAGTAATTCATAAGAATTGAGCAGTCAAGAACTTAATGTTACTATATTTGATGATTTTTGATGATATGCTCACCTAATTTCATATGGAGTATTTTTCACCTTTAATGACGCGATGTCCATAGAAGTTTCCACGCTTCTTTAGAATCATGTGACGCATGTGCACAGCCAATTTCGAGAAGTTCTATGCAAATCAGGCAGAAAGAGGACCACTTTCACATTTCATGGGATTTGATATAGAAATCCATCATTTTTACATATTTTTAACAGTTATAGCCCCACCTATCAGCTATTCTCCATAGAAGTATGCATGCTTCTTTAGAATCATGTGCCGCATGTGTTCACTTAATGATGCAAAGTTCTGAGTTTTCATTTAGAAATGATAGGCTTTTGGGTAGAATTGGCCATACCTGTTTTCTGAAAGACCCTGCTTATAGCTATCCAAAGGCCAAAGTTCAACATTTTTTGATAACTATTGACCTAGAGAGTCCCGAGAACTGTGCTGCAGTGGTTTTATCGAGATCGAACCAAAAACCTAGGACTAGTTTGCCGAAGTTTTTTTTTTTTTTTTTTTTAAATAATATATGATATCCAATATTTAACGAATGATTCGATGGACAGTGGCGGTCCTAGAGGCAAAGTTGCTTAGAATGAGGAGCTCTACCATGTGGTATGAATGTCGTGGGCATTGGCAAAAAATTGCCCGATACACGATCCTTTACGCACGTGAAAAATGCGAAGGTGCCCCCCCAGTAGCCAATTTCTTTCAGATTTCTCACAGGCCTCTAGGGCCAAACAGGCCCAGCGAGTTTCGTTCTGATCGGCCTCCGTTAACCTTATTTGATAGCTGCTCAAACTTCATTGGCCGATGCCGAACATGTTTTTTTGAGATACGTCATTGTCCTCATAGACAATCATGGCACCTCGGACAAAGACATTGCATGCCAATTATCAAGTCAATTGGGCTAACAGTGTAGCCATTTTCATGTTTTTTTCCTGTTATAGCGCCACTAAGTGGCCAGTCGCCACATACTTTTTCACGCGACCACAGAATGAGCTCATGCATAGGTGTGCTGAGTTTGGTGAAAATATCTCATTCCATTCACAAGTTATAGCCATTTTAGTAAAAGTGGCTCCGCCCCTTTTGAATGTTTTGGTGGCCCTTAGGGACCACGAATTGAGTCTTGTATATGACTCGAGAACAACGAGTTGTCTCAGAGAGTGATTCATTCATTTTGTGTTGACTGATCATGCGCAACATCCTATAGGTTCTGTACAGGAAACAGAAATGATTAGTTCACCTCTCGAGTTTTTGAGTCTGAGTCGTTCGTTATTTTGTCATGTGACATGATGGCCGTAGTGGATACAGAAATTAGTTAATAATTCCCAACCTTCCTAACAAACAAGTCAGTTTTTTTTACTCTTACAGTTACATGACGCGTTTCTGTCATGATGTTTTTTTTTCCATAACTCGTGATGAACGAACGACTCAGACCTGAAGACTCGGGAGGTGAACTAATCATTTCTGGTTCTGGTACAAACTGCATAGCTTCAGCTAAAAAAGAAGAAAAAGAACAAACGATTCAGGGGTGCGTTTCCCAAAGTGAACTGTGGTCGCAAGTTCTGTCATTACCAATAGAGTTCAAAGGGACTTACGACCATAGCTGACTAATGATGCTTTCGGGAAATCCACCCCAGATCAGGAGGTCTTTATGAATTCCCTCCTTCAGAAAAACGCAATGTGTTCTGATTGGTCAGCTGTACTAGTGTGTTGTGATTGGTAAACTGCTTTGTGCATGTTTCAGAAATGTCACGCCCCTTACCATAACCGCGAGTTTCAGCTTCTGGAAAAAAAAACAAAAAAAAAAACAGCTTTTCTTGGACATGGCGACAACAAGAACTACTAACAGGCCTAGTCCCTTTATTTTGCGTATGCCTTGGGTGGGAATTATTTAAATAAGGAATATTGTGACATGTTCATTTCTGGAAGAAAAGTCAAGACTACAATCGAGGCGTTTCAGGGAGTTTAGAAACTGTGCTTACTGATAGAGAATAACTCCCTTTGGAGTGACTTTGTGCTTTGTCATTTCAGACCTTTTTCGCGTTACAGCAACATTACACACTGAAGAAAGTTGAACATGTAAAAAAAAAATCATAATAGGTCCTCTTTTAAATCTGTCCATCATATAAAATCATCACGTCTCTTTAGAAGATTTGAATTAAACTACTCGATTCATATGGATTACTTTTACGTTGTCTAAAAAGTGACTAGAAATTAATTTTTGAGGTTTGAAAATGTTGATGTTCTTTGTAGAGTATTTTTCCTTCCTTGCTGAATGTGAAATAAGATTCTCTTCATATTGTGCTCGATCATTAATGTCTGGTGGTTTTCCAAATTACACAAGATATGATATCTTCTGACACAAAAACACTTCCCACAATAGACTTCTAGGTACATCAACAGTGAAAATGGCAAGTCTTGAGAAAAGGCAGCTGCATATTACAAACAGTTGCATTAAACCCAGCCAAGACAAATCCTGCTAGGATGTGAAGGTTGGTTTTATCACTTTTCCAAACATTTTTCACATCACCTCATGAGTGTAGATAAATGCAAACTTATCACTCTTAGCTTGTCTGTGTGGTGTGAATTTACTTGATAACATATAAGGAAAAAAGGAAACGAGCAATGATGTCAATTTCCCAAACAATAAGGACAAGTTTTCTTAACACTGAGATTTGATAAGACGCTTGCTTCATCAATGCAGGTAAATAGTATGACTACTCCATTTGTTTCACCTTTGTTTGTTTGAACACTTTGCACTAATTTTGCTATTTCTACTGACAAGGCACATCTCAGTAATGGACTTCAATAGGTGTACCAATATATTATTTAAAAGAAATAAAGGCTCCTATAACAAACATAAAATTGTGACACATGGCATGACATAATTTAGACATTTTCTACAGCATTGTGGGTAGACAGGTATGCACGCATATTCCATTTAAAGGGTTAGTTCACCCAAAAATGAAAATTCTGTCATTAATTACTCACCCTGATGTCGTTCCACACCTGTAAGACTTTCGTTCATCTTCAGAATGGAAATGAAGATCCTTTTTGTCCTTCCATATGTAACGCCTCACCCAGGTCCTACTCGCCCCGCTCTGCACGGGTCTTGAACCTGGGTCTCGGGCGTGGGAGTCGGACGTTCTAACAAGGAGGCTAAAGGCTGCAACCTCTAACGTCAGTGACTAGAGCATCTCTTGAGATCAGAGGAGTGAGGTTTACTTGCACAGCAACTACTAGCTTGCCTCCGTTACGCATAGATAGCCTACATACTTTGACGCTTCAAAAAGTTCATAAAGAGATCCTAAAGCTAATCCATATGAATCGAGTGGTTTAGTCCAAATATTCTGAAGAGACTCAATCACTTTTTATGATGAACAGAATTAATTTAGGCTTTTATTCACATATAAACATTGATCAGTGAACATAATGATGCACAAGAACAAACTGCGTAACCAAGGAAGTTCATTCTCCTGTGTTATGCAGCACGTCTGAGCTTCCAGGTGAGTAATTATTGACATAATTTTCATTTTTGAGTGAAATAACCCTTTAACTTTTCTTCTCAAGTTTTAAGGTACGTTGTATTTGTCAAGCTAAGGTTGCTGTAAGAACAATGATTTATGACATTTATTTTCCTTTATTCATGAGACATAGTAAGTTTATCAGTATGTGGTCCAAAACTAGATAACCAGTAATAATAGCATACTTTAGGTTAAATTTGTAACCCTGTTACTCATTTTACTGTAGCTAAAGAGTTGTGCGATTTCTTGAATGAGAGTATATATGTTTTGTAAAATAAAACAGCACATGTAACATTTAGTTTGAATAAAAAAAATAAAAAAAAATCTAAAGTTTAAGCATTTTATTCCATTGCAACTAGATATGTTTCCATCCACTTCACATTTTAATGTGAATTTTGGGATATTGCATAAATAAATGCTCGATGGAAATGCCAAGATGCGAATAAGTTCTAAAAATGTGCAATAAAAACACACATAAACTACAATGGATACGCATTTACCAAATAAATCCTCTATGCACAACAACAAAAATGTGACTTTGCCAACAGATCATGTGATCAGAAATGGCTTGAAAACTAACCAGTGGACCAATTTTATTGCACAGCATCTCAAATGTTGGATTGGTCATTCTGACATGCTGGAACCAAATTTTCTCATCAAAATGGTGGGGTATAATTAAAGTGTCTCACATGATTGCGTTCCCAAACACCAGGCATCCGCCTCCGAAAGCAAGATAACATGACAGTGTTTACAGCGTTTCATCTGTCATTTATGTCATTTTTATTCCAGATATTTTATGCCAATTTCGACTATTTTGTTCTTATTTGCAAATGTGTTATGCGATATTCCAATTTTGTACATAAGTCAAATTTGGAAACTCTGGATGGAAACATCTTGTTGAGAAGTTTTTTGTCAGAAGTTAATTTTATCAAAGTTTCCTAAGTCTCAATTTATGGAAAGTGCCATATGCATTTGAAAGATTTAAGTGATACAGGCATAACCTGTACAGGCTAGTGTGACAATACATCATCTTATAATTTGAAATAAACTAAATAATATGTCATTTTAACAGGATTGAATATGGGAAGCATTTATATGCTATCAGCAATATGAAAGCTTTCTGTTTAGTGGCAATAACTCTTTTGGGAATCTTCCATAGTGACTTTTGCATCTGTTATGTTAATGACTAAGGACACATCTTTTGCTTTGTTTGTTTCCAGACACCAAGGTTTAGAAAATATTTATAGCCACTTTCACAAGGGGCACATGAGAGGTTGTTAGCTTAGCTGTTGCTGCCTGACATTTTATCTGTAATGGACAGTAACCGGAATGCTTTATTGGGTCGTGTGACTATGATAGTGATGCGTTCGCTTCGGATGGTTCATATCAGGCCAAGTGTTACGACCCATAAACCAACATGAAAGGCAATTAGAGACCAAATCCCAGGTCCACAGATCTTCAAAGAAAGGGATTGTGTATTTGTGTGGCCTTCCTAATAGTCTGTGTGGGTTGAAGAACAGTGACATTTGAAAGATATTACATCCGATACCCCCTACTTTTGCCATTCAGTGCACACTTCTCAGTCACTATTTCACAAAAGTCTGTGGAATAGGCGGAAATCAGTCTGTTAGTTTATGGAAATTGTTGACCTTAGATTAAAACAAATGTTTCTAACACACTATAGTTTGTCAGAGACGGTCTGTCAATGTCAAAAAACACAAACTTATTATCCCAAACAGGAAATGGAGATTGGGGAAATGGTGGGAAAGACACTATAAAGGAGGGGACAATTAACCACTGCTTTCTCTAGTTCTTTTAAAATGAATCATATTCATTTGGTATGATGGATGTTGAGGTTTTATAATTCATGCATATATTTATAGATAATCCATGTGGTTCACTGAACTGAAAAATGATTGATATGACAATTTAGAATATAATTCCACTGTTTCATGATGTGCCATGACAAACATGACTAAATATGTGTAATTTGTTGTGGCAAGGCTAAATCTGAGAAAATAAGGATTTTGGTAATCTCCTGTAGATGCCCATGCCCTAGACCTGATGCAATACCTTTCCAATGAAGTGCAATTTGTCGGTCCACACTGAAATTAAACATTAATTCTAGTAGTATGGGTTAGTATAGGCTAGTTGGGCCATTCTTTATTATGTGGAGCCTTTTTGCCATTGTGATATGTTGCAAAACAGGGTTAAATGAACAAACAAATATATATTTATATAAAGCAAGTACACTGCCATTTTTACTCCTGAGATTTGGGCGGTCAGTGGGAGGATGTGTTGTTAAAATCTTAGTATGTGTTTGTGCTTCCTAACCTGCCTTCTGTAAAATCTGTACAGTGTTGAGTCAAGAGCTTGAAGAGAGCAGGACAGTGGGGTCATTGAATTTGTTCTCTCAGCCGTGACCCAGCTCACATGTCCACCAGCAGACAATCTCTTCAGCCTGATGACCAGCCCTTCTTTTTCTCTCGATAGGCCTGTGGGCCAAGTTTACTTCACAGCTGAATCAACAGAACCCAACCAGTATACAGTGGATCAGAGGAAACATGCATCTCCATGTTTTTTTCACTATGGGCAGAGAGTGATAAGCCTGACTAGAAAGAAAAATAACTTATTCTCATGCTACTGAGAAGAGCTAAAATAGTTTTTCAAAGAATGACTGAACAAACAGTTACTTTACACACATTGAAATATAAATACGTTTAGCAGGAGAACAACAACCCCATCCATCCATCCATCCATCCATCTGGCCTATGGACAGTTGTTTGAAAATATGGGGGCCAAAGGAAGATGAGCTCCCTCTGCTGAGTCTTCATTTCTCCCAAATTTTCACCCCTTTTTATTTCATCTTGGCTAGATTTCACTGGATTCCAAAGTTCAAGTTGCAAATGTGACCAATAGAAGATCGATATGTCATGTTGTGTCCTCTTAGCTGAGCTAAAAGAAGACAAACTTTAAATCTGCAGGATTGTAGTGTTGCATAAAAGTGGAGTAGATTGAATATTTTTACATTTTTATAATGTATATTGAAATATGTTTTTAGAAAAGATGCCGCAGTGTGTGCCGTTAAATTGATCAAAACCTCAGAGGTTTCATAATTGTCAATACAACTCAGATTAACAAATTAATAATGACAAATTATACAACAACTATGAGTGTTTCCAACCTTTCCTGCACATACAGTACACTCGCATTTAATAGTATGTGCTAGCACATAAAAAAAAAATAAATAAAATAAAAAAAATGCTTGAGTGTTGTATTGTTGAAAAATGTAAACTATAGTATTGCCCAGCGATATATTAAAAGTTGGATATATTATACATCCTGCATACGTACAGTGTAGCTAATATCCAGTGATGCACACTAATCAACATTTTTATGAATTAGAATTTGGCGGATAGGTAACAAGTGGGCGGAGCTGATGGATTCATGACATCTACAGTATGTTCAGTAACTGGAAAGAAACATGAAACAAACAATGAAATAAACATGAACGTGAGGTATCACTCTATGAGGACATTAGGAATTTTGCCAAAAGAAAAAAAAGTCAAGTGTAGCTTTCAAGACTTCAGGAGACTCTCTATGGCTAACTATTTCTGTCCCATATCCTGTTGACAACACTTTCATTGTCATTCTAGTACATTCTTTCAATGTTGTTAGGTTAAGGGTTAGTGTGCCTGTATGGTGATGGTGACCTAAAAAGTTGCAGAGATGCACAAGAATTCAAACATCACAACGGACAACGGAAATTCTTTTAACTGAATTGTTGGATACTGTTGGGTGCCCACTTTCTCAAGAATGGAAAGGATGTTATCCCATATCCTGTTTGTAGGATGGTCTACGAAGCCCTGCTGAAAGGAGACAATGGGAACGATTAGTCAGGAAATCTCACAGAACCACACAGAGCGACATGTCAATCAAACAGTGAGGGTCATAAAATTAACCTGACCATGCTCTTTCACCAGGCTTGATAATATTGAGACGTTTACTGATTAACTCACATTATTGTGAATTACAGTTTATATTGGAGTTTTGCATAAGGTTAATTCTTTGAACAGAGGTTTATCCATAAACCACCAAATATCTTGCATCCAGACTCCTCCCATTCAAGGTTGGCATGACGGCGTAATGGCGAGAGGGTGTTTGGTGGCACATTTAATGAAATCCCAAGCAGACCATTCAAGTAAATATTATCACCCCCTCCCTTTCCAGACACAACAGATCGTCTCAGCTCACTTTTCCCTAATTAACCACATACACACCCTAAGGAAGTGTCAGCCCAGGACAACAGTGACAGGACACCAGGGGAGGACTGCTGCTATCCTGATCAACACCCTCCCTTAAACATTACACACAGTCAGTGAAGCCCAGCAGAGAACTTCAGTGAGCTGAAACAGGGTCAAAGGTCAAACCCTGGAGAAATTGTTCTGCATCTACTCTTTGCAGATTTTCAAGCAACCCTATAACTATCAGACTAGAAATCAACCCTAAATATCATTGTAAGCTGTTGAAGATGTGGCCTGGGAGTTATTACACATGTTCAAGTCTGGGTTGTGTCATTTTCTGATTTCTTAGCATTGTTGCCACAATGATTGACAGAATGTTACAACCATTCTGATTTGTTGAACAACTGTGGTTCAGATAATTGCATTTAATTTAAATTTAAACTATAATACATTTTAATTTATTGCAATTTTTTAGATGCACTTATATTTCTGAGCACATTATTGTTCACATTTAAGTATATTATTTATGCAATAAGTTCTGTTAAAATATACTAAAGTGTACTTTTTCACAATGAGTAACAGCATTTAAAGGGGTCTTTGATTATGATTTAATTTTTTTAACTTTAGTTAGTATGTAATGTTGCTGTTTGATCATAAATAACATCTGCAAAGTTACGACGCTCAAAGTTCAATACAAAGGGAGATATTTTCTTTTATAGAAATCGCTTTTTAAAGACTACAACAAACGGCTGGTAGAGACTACAACAAGCTTCTTCCTGGGTTAGTGACATCACAAATCTAAAGTTCAGTAGCCCCGCCCACTGATTCGAGCACAACAAGTAGTAGTAGGTAAATAACACGTGACACTAATGCTGAATCGAGCAAATAAGCGATAAACATGCTTTTGAAGAGTGCAAAATGTTGTGCAGTGCCAGTTTGTGGAAAAATACAGAAGCTGCATTGGATTTGCAGAGAGACTGAAATTAAAAAAAAAAAATAATAATAATAATTTTGAAATTTTTACTGTGTCACTATTGCTTTGTTATAGATCGTTTGATATGTACGGATTATGTGTGCATGTCCAACTAAAAAGTGACCAGTGATTTCTGATATGTAATGATTCATGTACAGTCAGATGTTTTTGTTTCAAAATCGTTTTATTGTAAATCAAACCAGTGACTAAACAGTCAACTTCACATTGTTTCTCTTAGTAGGATGAAAATAATCTGTTATTTAAACTGTGATTAAATTACATATAGAAAGTGATCAAAGAATGCTCCCTTTACAGTCGCTGGAGCTGTCAATCAAACACCGTGAGTGTTCTGGACTCTCGCCAAAACTCCCGTTAGAATTAATGAATCTCTTATTTACATTAGTATTTTTGCACTGTTATTTATGATGAAAGCATTAGTTATTGTGCAGAAATTGAGTTACAGTGACAAGATCACTGCATTTATGCGCTCAACATGTCTGTGATCAGCTACACGCTCATCACTGAAACCTTTCATGCCACGATCTAAATATAATGCTATAATCAACACTTTTCACAATTAGTAAACCTTGAGAACTGTAATAGTAAAAACGTGCTACATTTTTTTTGACAGAATTCTACATGTAGTACTTAGCTATTTCCCTATGTAAAGATGTCAGCCAATCACAGCAGTGGGCGTTTACACTGAAGTCTCACAGCAGACACGCCCCTTAAAACAGAGCGTTTAAATCAGAGGGCTAAAATCAGGGTAGGAAAAAATGCCTTTTATTTCTGAATTATGGCAGTTTTTGATGTAAAAATCATACTAACATTAAGAGTGCACATTATTAAATAATAAAATAATGCAGTTCATGACCCCTTTAAATATTTTATGCACTTTATATAGCAAGTTCCAAGAAAAGATTCAGGGATGGTTTGAAGGCAGCATCTCTGGTCTTTTTTCCCCCTCTAAATGTCAATTCTGTAATTTCAGCTTTCACATATAAGTGAAACTCATGTCACCTAATTGTCTAACAGGAGTTTGAGCTCACTAACAAGATCCAAATCCCCTATAAACCACTTGACTGGCCATGAAGCCTTTAAGAGGCTTTCTGAATTATCACTAATGCTACCATTTCTGATTATCTGTGCATGCCTTTTCAATGTTGGACACATCTTATAAAACAGTTTTTTTTTTTTTTTTTTTCTTCAGGCAGACACAGTCCTACAGCTGTACACAACACAAATTTGTTTAAGCATTGGAAATTT